>NW_027660106.1:0-106779 GCF_963210335.1 Falco punctatus
AAAACGGAACGTACCCCTCAACCTTGTTACTGATTCCGCTTCCGTTGCGGGTATCGTTACACGAGCTGAAGCTTCTGTGCTGCGGAGTGTTTCGCATTCCCAACTTTTTACCCTGTTACAGGAACTTATTTTCCTGTTGGACTCTCGATCTGCGCCTTATTTTGTTATGCATATTGGGTCTCATACCTCACTACCTGGTTTTCTTGCAGAAGGCAATCGACGAGCTGACGGACCTATTGACGTGACCAGTTCAAGTACTGCCAGACCGGATTGCACAAGCTAAACTAAGTCACTCTTTTTTCCATCGAAATGCTGGAGCTCTTAAGCGACAGTTTGACCTTACTTCTCAACAAGCGTCAAATATTGTTGCTGTCTGTCCTGATTGTCAAAAACATTCTTTCCCATCAATTGCTACAGGAGTTAATCCTAGAGGATGACAAAGCCTACAGTTACGGCAAACAGATGTCACACATGGTTCTGAATTTGGTAACCTTAAATATATCCACTCTTCCATTGATACATTTTCAGGTGCCTTGTTTGCCTCTTGTCACACAGGAGAAAAGGCACGAGATGTTCGTAGACCTTTAACGCGTGCTTTTGCTACTTTAGGTATTCCCTTAAGCTGGACCATTATCTGTCTTTATCTTTATGTTTCAACAACTGTAAAAACCTTTTTTTGCCCTATGGGGTATGACTCGTATTACTGGCATTCCTCATTCCCCCACCGGTCAATTTCTCATTGAACGGTCGCATCAGTCTCTAAAACGTTTATTACAACAACAAAAAGGGGGAAGGGGAATGGCTCTTCCGGAGGAACGGTTGCGGAAAGCATTGTACGTTTTTAATTTTGTGAATTGTTCTTTCATAGATAACAACCCACCGATAGTTCGACGTTTCACTGCAAATGCCTCCTTCGAGGCACGGGTTAAAGCCCCGGTATTGGTCCGAGATCCAGACACAGGTAAAATTATGGGACCGTATCCTCTTGTTACATGGGGAAAAGGTTATGCTTGCGTCTCTACAGAAAAAGGACCTAGACGGATCCCAGCGAAGACTGTAAGACCTTTCCGTGAACCTTTACTGCAGGCCACCGATACCGACACCGACCCTACGGAACGAAATAAAAACTGTGTGAGGATTACTGTTTTGCATTCATGTTAGATACCCAAAATCAGGACGTAGAATATACATTTCGCTTTTTACAGCGCCTAGAACGATCGCTATCACCCTGGATCAAACCACTTAACAAAGGTGATGCTCTCGGACCAAGCAGGGGAACAGGACAACTCATTGTACACGGGACATGTGCATGGAACAATGATTCCCTTGACACCGATAAGGGGAAGGGAGGATTCATCGTGAGAGAACAACTAGGTATTATGAAGGAGAATAGGAAAGATAAACATGGTTATTTAGTGTTTAATAGGTGTCTGCACGCTCGTAGAGATATATAGTTATGTAACCACAGGAGTGGTTTCTGCCCTGAGCCTGGTGGCGCACGCAGCTGCGGTTTGTGTCCTGGCTCAGAGATGTAAACAGGGGCTTCTCTGTTATGGTAAAGTGTCTCTCTTTGCATAAAGAAGAGGGAATGAAGGGAATGACCCCAGAGGTATGTTCAGAGAAGGCATGCTATGTTTCGAACTTTTGGACGGAACCAGTTCTTGCTTGGTGTGCCCTTCCAGCTACGTATAACGTTAATCCAAAAGGAGATGATGCTGTTTACGCTTTGAATGTCCATCGTTGTCTTTCTGTAGATGCTAATGGAGTAGGAGGCTATGATGGGAACGTGTCGCAGCGGTTCTTCTCTTATCCAGAGTAACAGCAGGGAAAGCATTGAAGAGTTAAATCACCTTGTTTGGTAGGCGGTTAAGAATGTGAGTCAAAATTGCCACTGCTTTTTGTTGTTGCTTCAAGGACACGGCTGTGAGGATTTTGATGGTATGTGCTGCGTGGATTTTAGGCGCCCCATTGCAGCAACATGGTATCAAAATCTGAGAAAATTTCAGCCTTTTTTGGCATCCATTCACTCAATTGGCAGTATTGGTTGTTTGCTATTACCTTGGTTGCTGTCATGTTTGCAAGGGCCCTGCAGAACATGGCAAACCTGGTCCTAGCTGTTCAAAAACAAAAAGGGGCAATTGTCAAATGGTACGGAACAAAGACAGTGGGATATTTTGACATTGATAATATGCCTTGGTTGGTTTTTTATTTCTTCTATTACTTATGCCTTGTTTTTACTCGTTCGCTTTCAAAGGTTCTTTTGTGCGACAGGAAGGGGGAGACGCAGGAGCGGAGCGGGCTGGACACTCGGACCACGCGTGGCAATCGGTCAGCCGAGGGGAATGTGCTCGAGCTTGTCTAGACGACAATTAACATGATGAGGCATGTTTACAGAGCACAGGGGCGTGGGAGACGGATGGCGCCAAGGAAAGGTAACCCCTTGCTGTTAATTGCTGGTAGTTAACCACCACTCAGGGGTCGCCTAGTATGCAAGGCTTAGCTTCAAGAACCAATCTGTTTAAAACGCGCAGCTTCTGAAAGCGTATAAAACCTCGTGCTTCTGTACCACACATTGACATTTGCTTGCATCAAGCTGCGTCCCGTCTCTTCATTCGCCGCAGTCAGGTTTACTAGGATCATCTTTAGGTTTATCTTAGGGGTATCTCGGGCTTATGGCAGCTTAGTTGTGTTTGGGTTTCCTAGTTATTATGACAGGCTCTAGTCCGCTCTTCACGCCGTGTGACCGTTGGCTTGGGTTTCTTGTGTGTCCGCGGTGGCTGGCACAAGATTTACCAACCCGGAAGGCTGCCGTGACTAAGTCAAGCTTGCGCTTATTGCTTACTGTGACTTACTGCTGAGTGCCCGTGGGGGTGTGGCTGAGCAAGGCGTCTTGGGCTACAGTTGGTAGTGCGTGCCTGATGCCTGCTCCTTTGGTCTTAGCAAGAGGCCTAGGGCATTTACACTGGGCCGTGGATACTTGCATGTATATGTCTAGCAGGAGCCAACTGTAAGGTTAGGACTAAGTCTTGTGTCCTCGGCTTTCATATCGTACGCCATCTTGGCATCTTCAGTGCCATGCTTTTGGATTGTAAGCTACGGGAACGTGGTTTCGTTGGCTGTTTGGGCGCCTATAGTCTTAGGGGCGTGTGTGTATGGGGGCTTTGGGTTAATATGATTTTAGTGTTGAGGTGTTGGGTAGGTGGTGTTTATGGGATATATAAGATGTCAAGGAGAAGGCTAGGGTTGAGTGGTAAAGGTGTTAGAGGTTCTCGTGGTTGAATTGTACAACAATAGTTTGTCAAGCTGGAGGTGCCGGGCGAGAATATACAGGTGAAATAACTTCCCATCCACCTTCACACAACCTGTTTAACGTTGATTTTCGTCTGATGTTAAAACCCAGAAGCAGCGAACAACCCTTACGGGCACTTCCTGTGTTTACAGGTGGATCGGGCAAATCACCTAAGTCTCTTCTTCTGTGGTGGGATGATCAACGGAGACAATGGGATTCGCACATAGAGACAGTCTCCGGTTCCCCTCAAATAGTACAACTGAATGCAGTTGTTCGTGTTTTCCGAAAACGGAACGTACCCCTCAACCTTGTTACTGATTCCGCTTCCGTTGCGGGTATCGTTACACGAGCTGAAGCTTCTGTGCTGCGGAGTGTTTCGCATTCCCAACTTTTTACCCTGTTACAGGAACTTATTTTCCTGTTGGACTCTCGATCTGCGCCTTATTTTGTTATGCATATTGGGTCTCATACCTCACTACCTGGTTTTCTTGCAGAAGGCAATCGACGAGCTGACGGACCTATTGACGTGACCAGTTCAAGTACTGCCAGACCGGATTGCACAAGCTAAACTAAGTCACTCTTTTTTCCATCGAAATGCTGGAGCTCTTAAGCGACAGTTTGACCTTACTTCTCAACAAGCGTCAAATATTGTTGCTGTCTGTCCTGATTGTCAAAAACATTCTTTCCCATCAATTGCTACAGGAGTTAATCCTAGAGGATGACAAAGCCTACAGTTACGGCAAACAGATGTCACACATGGTTCTGAATTTGGTAACCTTAAATATATCCACTCTTCCATTGATACATTTTCAGGTGCCTTGTTTGCCTCTTGTCACACAGGAGAAAAGGCACGAGATGTTCGTAGACCTTTAACGCGTGCTTTTGCTACTTTAGGTATTCCCTTAAGCTGGACCATTATCTGTCTTTATCTTTATGTTTCAACAACTGTAAAAACCTTTTTTTGCCCTATGGGGTATGACTCGTATTACTGGCATTCCTCATTCCCCCACCGGTCAATTTCTCATTGAACGGTCGCATCAGTCTCTAAAACGTTTATTACAACAACAAAAAGGGGGAAGGGGAATGGCTCTTCCGGAGGAACGGTTGCGGAAAGCATTGTACGTTTTTAATTTTGTGAATTGTTCTTTCATAGATAACAACCCACCGATAGTTCGACGTTTCACTGCAAATGCCTCCTTCGAGGCACGGGTTAAAGCCCCGGTATTGGTCCGAGATCCAGACACAGGTAAAATTATGGGACCGTATCCTCTTGTTACATGGGGAAAAGGTTATGCTTGCGTCTCTACAGAAAAAGGACCTAGACGGATCCCAGCGAAGACTGTAAGACCTTTCCGTGAACCTTTACTGCAGGCCACCGATACCGACACCGACCCTACGGAACGAAATAAAAACTGTGTGAGGATTACTGTTTTGCATTCATGTTAGATACCCAAAATCAGGACGTAGAATATACATTTCGCTTTTTACAGCGCCTAGAACGATCGCTATCACCCTGGATCAAACCACTTAACAAAGGTGATGCTCTCGGACCAAGCAGGGGAACAGGACAACTCATTGTACACGGGACATGTGCATGGAACAATGATTCCCTTGACACCGATAAGGGGAAGGGAGGATTCATCGTGAGAGAACAACTAGGTATTATGAAGGAGAATAGGAAAGATAAACATGGTTATTTAGTGTTTAATAGGTGTCTGCACGCTCGTAGAGATATATAGTTATGTAACCACAGGAGTGGTTTCTGCCCTGAGCCTGGTGGCGCACGCAGCTGCGGTTTGTGTCCTGGCTCAGAGATGTAAACAGGGGCTTCTCTGTTATGGTAAAGTGTCTCTCTTTGCATAAAGAAGAGGGAATGAAGGGAATGACCCCAGAGGTATGTTCAGAGAAGGCATGCTATGTTTCGAACTTTTGGACGGAACCAGTTCTTGCTTGGTGTGCCCTTCCAGCTACGTATAACGTTAATCCAAAAGGAGATGATGCTGTTTACGCTTTGAATGTCCATCGTTGTCTTTCTGTAGATGCTAATGGAGTAGGAGGCTATGATGGGAACGTGTCGCAGCGGTTCTTCTCTTATCCAGAGTAACAGCAGGGAAAGCATTGAAGAGTTAAATCACCTTGTTTGGTAGGCGGTTAAGAATGTGAGTCAAAATTGCCACTGCTTTTTGTTGTTGCTTCAAGGACACGGCTGTGAGGATTTTGATGGTATGTGCTGCGTGGATTTTAGGCGCCCCATTGCAGCAACATGGTATCAAAATCTGAGAAAATTTCAGCCTTTTTTGGCATCCATTCACTCAATTGGCAGTATTGGTTGTTTGCTATTACCTTGGTTGCTGTCATGTTTGCAAGGGCCCTGCAGAACATGGCAAACCTGGTCCTAGCTGTTCAAAAACAAAAAGGGGCAATTGTCAAATGGTACGGAACAAAGACAGTGGGATATTTTGACATTGATAATATGCCTTGGTTGGTTTTTTATTTCTTCTATTACTTATGCCTTGTTTTTACTCGTTCGCTTTCAAAGGTTCTTTTGTGCGACAGGAAGGGGGAGACGCAGGAGCGGAGCGGGCTGGACACTCGGACCACGCGTGGCAATCGGTCAGCCGAGGGGAATGTGCTCGAGCTTGTCTAGACGACAATTAACATGATGAGGCATGTTTACAGAGCACAGGGGCGTGGGAGACGGATGGCGCCAAGGAAAGGTAACCCCTTGCTGTTAATTGCTGGTAGTTAACCACCACTCAGGGGTCGCCTAGTATGCAAGGCTTAGCTTCAAGAACCAATCTGTTTAAAACGCGCAGCTTCTGAAAGCGTATAAAACCTCGTGCTTCTGTACCACACATTGACATTTGCTTGCATCAAGCTGCGTCCCGTCTCTTCATTCGCCGCAGTCAGGTTTACTAGGATCATCTTTAGGTTTATCTTAGGGGTATCTCGGGCTTATGGCAGCTTAGTTGTGTTTGGGTTTCCTAGTTATTATGACAGGCTCTAGTCCGCTCTTCACGCCGTGTGACCGTTGGCTTGGGTTTCTTGTGTGTCCGCGGTGGCTGGCACAAGATTTACCAACCCGGAAGGCTGCCGTGACTAAGTCAAGCTTGCGCTTATTGCTTACTGTGACTTACTGCTGAGTGCCCGTGGGGGTGTGGCTGAGCAAGGCGTCTTGGGCTACAGTTGGTAGTGCGTGCCTGATGCCTGCTCCTTTGGTCTTAGCAAGAGGCCTAGGGCATTTACACTGGGCCGTGGATACTTGCATGTATATGTCTAGCAGGAGCCAACTGTAAGGTTAGGACTAAGTCTTGTGTCCTCGGCTTTCATATCGTACGCCATCTTGGCATCTTCAGTGCCATGCTTTTGGATTGTAAGCTACGGGAACGTGGTTTCGTTGGCTGTTTGGGCGCCTATAGTCTTAGGGGCGTGTGTGTATGGGGGCTTTGGGTTAATATGATTTTAGTGTTGAGGTGTTGGGTAGGTGGTGTTTATGGGATATATAAGATGTCAAGGAGAAGGCTAGGGTTGAGTGGTAAAGGTGTTAGAGGTTCTCGTGGTTGAATTGTACAACAATAGTTTGTCAAGCTGGAGGTGCCGGGCGAGAATATACAGGTGAAATAACTTCCCATCCACCTTCACACAACCTGTTTAACGTTGATTTTCGTCTGATGTTAAAACCCAGAAGCAGCGAACAACCCTTACGGGCACTTCCTGTGTTTACAGGTGGATCGGGCAAATCACCTAAGTCTCTTCTTCTGTGGTGGGATGATCAACGGAGACAATGGGATTCGCACATAGAGACAGTCTCCGGTTCCCCTCAAATAGTACAACTGAATGCAGTTGTTCGTGTTTTCCGAAAACGGAACGTACCCCTCAACCTTGTTACTGATTCCGCTTCCGTTGCGGGTATCGTTACACGAGCTGAAGCTTCTGTGCTGCGGAGTGTTTCACATTCCCAACTTTTTACCCTGTTACAGGAACTTATTTTCCTGTTGGACTCTCGATCTGCGCCTTATTTTGTTATGCATATTGGGTCTCATACCTCACTACCTGGTTTTCTTGCAGAAGGCAATCGACGAGCTGACGGACCTATTGACGTGACCAGTTCAAGTACTGCCAGACCGGATTGCACAAGCTAAACTAAGTCACTCTTTTTTCCATCGAAATGCTGGAGCTCTTAAGCGACAGTTTGACCTTACTTCTCAACAAGCGTCAAATATTGTTGCTGTCTGTCCTGATTGTCAAAAACATTCTTTCCCATCAATTGCTACAGGAGTTAATCCTAGAGGATGACAAAGCCTACAGTTACGGCAAACAGATGTCACACATGGTTCTGAATTTGGTAACCTTAAATATATCCACTCTTCCATTGATACATTTTCAGGTGCCTTGTTTGCCTCTTGTCACACAGGAGAAAAGGCACGAGATGTTCGTAGACCTTTAACGCGTGCTTTTGCTACTTTAGGTATTCCCTTAAGCTGGACCATTATCTGTCTTTATCTTTATGTTTCAACAACTGTAAAAACCTTTTTTTGCCCTATGGGGTATGACTCGTATTACTGGCATTCCTCATTCCCCCACCGGTCAATTTCTCATTGAACGGTCGCATCAGTCTCTAAAACGTTTATTACAACAACAAAAAGGGGGAAGGGGAATGGCTCTTCCGGAGGAACGGTTGCGGAAAGCATTGTACGTTTTTAATTTTGTGAATTGTTCTTTCATAGATAACAACCCACCGATAGTTCGACGTTTCACTGCAAATGCCTCCTTCGAGGCACGGGTTAAAGCCCCGGTATTGGTCCGAGATCCAGACACAGGTAAAATTATGGGACCGTATCCTCTTGTTACATGGGGAAAAGGTTATGCTTGCGTCTCTACAGAAAAAGGACCTAGACGGATCCCAGCGAAGACTGTAAGACCTTTCCGTGAACCTTTACTGCAGGCCACCGATACCGACACCGACCCTACGGAACGAAATAAAAACTGTGTGAGGATTACTGTTTTGCATTCATGTTAGATACCCAAAATCAGGACGTAGAATATACATTTCGCTTTTTACAGCGCCTAGAACGATCGCTATCACCCTGGATCAAACCACTTAACAAAGGTGATGCTCTCGGACCAAGCAGGGGAACAGGACAACTCATTGTACACGGGACATGTGCATGGAACAATGATTCCCTTGACACCGATAAGGGGAAGGGAGGATTCATCGTGAGAGAACAACTAGGTATTATGAAGGAGAATAGGAAAGATAAACATGGTTATTTAGTGTTTAATAGGTGTCTGCACGCTCGTAGAGATATATAGTTATGTAACCACAGGAGTGGTTTCTGCCCTGAGCCTGGTGGCGCACGCAGCTGCGGTTTGTGTCCTGGCTCAGAGATGTAAACAGGGGCTTCTCTGTTATGGTAAAGTGTCTCTCTTTGCATAAAGAAGAGGGAATGAAGGGAATGACCCCAGAGGTATGTTCAGAGAAGGCATGCTATGTTTCGAACTTTTGGACGGAACCAGTTCTTGCTTGGTGTGCCCTTCCAGCTACGTATAACGTTAATCCAAAAGGAGATGATGCTGTTTACGCTTTGAATGTCCATCGTTGTCTTTCTGTAGATGCTAATGGAGTAGGAGGCTATGATGGGAACGTGTCGCAGCGGTTCTTCTCTTATCCAGAGTAACAGCAGGGAAAGCATTGAAGAGTTAAATCACCTTGTTTGGTAGGCGGTTAAGAATGTGAGTCAAAATTGCCACTGCTTTTTGTTGTTGCTTCAAGGACACGGCTGTGAGGATTTTGATGGTATGTGCTGCGTGGATTTTAGGCGCCCCATTGCAGCAACATGGTATCAAAATCTGAGAAAATTTCAGCCTTTTTTGGCATCCATTCACTCAATTGGCAGTATTGGTTGTTTGCTATTACCTTGGTTGCTGTCATGTTTGCAAGGGCCCTGCAGAACATGGCAAACCTGGTCCTAGCTGTTCAAAAACAAAAAGGGGCAATTGTCAAATGGTACGGAACAAAGACAGTGGGATATTTTGACATTGATAATATGCCTTGGTTGGTTTTTTATTTCTTCTATTACTTATGCCTTGTTTTTACTCGTTCGCTTTCAAAGGTTCTTTTGTGCGACAGGAAGGGGGAGACGCAGGAGCGGAGCGGGCTGGACACTCGGACCACGCGTGGCAATCGGTCAGCCGAGGGGAATGTGCTCGAGCTTGTCTAGACGACAATTAACATGATGAGGCATGTTTACAGAGCACAGGGGCGTGGGAGACGGATGGCGCCAAGGAAAGGTAACCCCTTGCTGTTAATTGCTGGTAGTTAACCACCACTCAGGGGTCGCCTAGTATGCAAGGCTTAGCTTCAAGAACCAATCTGTTTAAAACGCGCAGCTTCTGAAAGCGTATAAAACCTCGTGCTTCTGTACCACACATTGACATTTGCTTGCATCAAGCTGCGTCCCGTCTCTTCATTCGCCGCAGTCAGGTTTACTAGGATCATCTTTAGGTTTATCTTAGGGGTATCTCGGGCTTATGGCAGCTTAGTTGTGTTTGGGTTTCCTAGTTATTATGACAGGCTCTAGTCCGCTCTTCACGCCGTGTGACCGTTGGCTTGGGTTTCTTGTGTGTCCGCGGTGGCTGGCACAAGATTTACCAACCCGGAAGGCTGCCGTGACTAAGTCAAGCTTGCGCTTATTGCTTACTGTGACTTACTGCTGAGTGCCCGTGGGGGTGTGGCTGAGCAAGGCGTCTTGGGCTACAGTTGGTAGTGCGTGCCTGATGCCTGCTCCTTTGGTCTTAGCAAGAGGCCTAGGGCATTTACACTGGGCCGTGGATACTTGCATGTATATGTCTAGCAGGAGCCAACTGTAAGGTTAGGACTAAGTCTTGTGTCCTCGGCTTTCATATCGTACGCCATCTTGGCATCTTCAGTGCCATGCTTTTGGATTGTAAGCTACGGGAACGTGGTTTCGTTGGCTGTTTGGGCGCCTATAGTCTTAGGGGCGTGTGTGTATGGGGGCTTTGGGTTAATATGATTTTA
The DNA here is from genome assembly GCF_963210335.1 of Falco punctatus. Lineage (NCBI taxonomy): Eukaryota > Metazoa > Chordata > Aves > Falconiformes > Falconidae > Falco > Falco punctatus. Next base: position 10,329 of record NW_027660106.1, read on the forward strand.
GTGTTGAGGTGTTGGGTAGGTGGTGTTTATGGGATATATAAGATGTCAAGGAGAAGGCTAGGGTTGAGTGGTAAAGGTGTTAGAGGTTCTCGTGGTTGAATTGTACAACAATAGTTTGTCAAGCTGGAGGTGCCGGGCGAGAATATACAGGTGAAATAACTTCCCATCCACCTTCACACAACCTGTTTAACGTTGATTTTCGTCTGATGTTAAAACCCAGAAGCAGCGAACAACCCTTACGGGCACTTCCTGTGTTTACAGGTGGATCGGGCAAATCACCTAAGTCTCTTCTTCTGTGGTGGGATGATCAACGGAGACAATGGGATTCGCACATAGAGACAGTCTCCGGTTCCCCTCAAATAGTACAACTGAATGCAGTTGTTCGTGTTTTCCGAAAACGGAACGTACCCCTCAACCTTGTTACTGATTCCGCTTCCGTTGCGGGTATCGTTACACGAGCTGAAGCTTCTGTGCTGCGGAGTGTTTCGCATTCCCAACTTTTTACCCTGTTACAGGAACTTATTTTCCTGTTGGACTCTCGATCTGCGCCTTATTTTGTTATGCATATTGGGTCTCATACCTCACTACCTGGTTTTCTTGCAGAAGGCAATCGACGAGCTGACGGACCTATTGACGTGACCAGTTCAAGTACTGCCAGACCGGATTGCACAAGCTAAACTAAGTCACTCTTTTTTCCATCGAAATGCTGGAGCTCTTAAGCGACAGTTTGACCTTACTTCTCAACAAGCGTCAAATATTGTTGCTGTCTGTCCTGATTGTCAAAAACATTCTTTCCCATCAATTGCTACAGGAGTTAATCCTAGAGGATGACAAAGCCTACAGTTACGGCAAACAGATGTCACACATGGTTCTGAATTTGGTAACCTTAAATATATCCACTCTTCCATTGATACATTTTCAGGTGCCTTGTTTGCCTCTTGTCACACAGGAGAAAAGGCACGAGATGTTCGTAGACCTTTAACGCGTGCTTTTGCTACTTTAGGTATTCCCTTAAGCTGGACCATTATCTGTCTTTATCTTTATGTTTCAACAACTGTAAAAACCTTTTTTTGCCCTATGGGGTATGACTCGTATTACTGGCATTCCTCATTCCCCCACCGGTCAATTTCTCATTGAACGGTCGCATCAGTCTCTAAAACGTTTATTACAACAACAAAAAGGGGGAAGGGGAATGGCTCTTCCGGAGGAACGGTTGCGGAAAGCATTGTACGTTTTTAATTTTGTGAATTGTTCTTTCATAGATAACAACCCACCGATAGTTCGACGTTTCACTGCAAATGCCTCCTTCGAGGCACGGGTTAAAGCCCCGGTATTGGTCCGAGATCCAGACACAGGTAAAATTATGGGACCGTATCCTCTTGTTACATGGGGAAAAGGTTATGCTTGCGTCTCTACAGAAAAAGGACCTAGACGGATCCCAGCGAAGACTGTAAGACCTTTCCGTGAACCTTTACTGCAGGCCACCGATACCGACACCGACCCTACGGAACGAAATAAAAACTGTGTGAGGATTACTGTTTTGCATTCATGTTAGATACCCAAAATCAGGACGTAGAATATACATTTCGCTTTTTACAGCGCCTAGAACGATCGCTATCACCCTGGATCAAACCACTTAACAAAGGTGATGCTCTCGGACCAAGCAGGGGAACAGGACAACTCATTGTACACGGGACATGTGCATGGAACAATGATTCCCTTGACACCGATAAGGGGAAGGGAGGATTCATCGTGAGAGAACAACTAGGTATTATGAAGGAGAATAGGAAAGATAAACATGGTTATTTAGTGTTTAATAGGTGTCTGCACGCTCGTAGAGATATATAGTTATGTAACCACAGGAGTGGTTTCTGCCCTGAGCCTGGTGGCGCACGCAGCTGCGGTTTGTGTCCTGGCTCAGAGATGTAAACAGGGGCTTCTCTGTTATGGTAAAGTGTCTCTCTTTGCATAAAGAAGAGGGAATGAAGGGAATGACCCCAGAGGTATGTTCAGAGAAGGCATGCTATGTTTCGAACTTTTGGACGGAACCAGTTCTTGCTTGGTGTGCCCTTCCAGCTACGTATAACGTTAATCCAAAAGGAGATGATGCTGTTTACGCTTTGAATGTCCATCGTTGTCTTTCTGTAGATGCTAATGGAGTAGGAGGCTATGATGGGAACGTGTCGCAGCGGTTCTTCTCTTATCCAGAGTAACAGCAGGGAAAGCATTGAAGAGTTAAATCACCTTGTTTGGTAGGCGGTTAAGAATGTGAGTCAAAATTGCCACTGCTTTTTGTTGTTGCTTCAAGGACACGGCTGTGAGGATTTTGATGGTATGTGCTGCGTGGATTTTAGGCGCCCCATTGCAGCAACATGGTATCAAAATCTGAGAAAATTTCAGCCTTTTTTGGCATCCATTCACTCAATTGGCAGTATTGGTTGTTTGCTATTACCTTGGTTGCTGTCATGTTTGCAAGGGCCCTGCAGAACATGGCAAACCTGGTCCTAGCTGTTCAAAAACAAAAAGGGGCAATTGTCAAATGGTACGGAACAAAGACAGTGGGATATTTTGACATTGATAATATGCCTTGGTTGGTTTTTTATTTCTTCTATTACTTATGCCTTGTTTTTACTCGTTCGCTTTCAAAGGTTCTTTTGTGCGACAGGAAGGGGGAGACGCAGGAGCGGAGCGGGCTGGACACTCGGACCACGCGTGGCAATCGGTCAGCCGAGGGGAATGTGCTCGAGCTTGTCTAGACGACAATTAACATGATGAGGCATGTTTACAGAGCACAGGGGCGTGGGAGACGGATGGCGCCAAGGAAAGGTAACCCCTTGCTGTTAATTGCTGGTAGTTAACCACCACTCAGGGGTCGCCTAGTATGCAAGGCTTAGCTTCAAGAACCAATCTGTTTAAAACGCGCAGCTTCTGAAAGCGTATAAAACCTCGTGCTTCTGTACCACACATTGACATTTGCTTGCATCAAGCTGCGTCCCGTCTCTTCATTCGCCGCAGTCAGGTTTACTAGGATCATCTTTAGGTTTATCTTAGGGGTATCTCGGGCTTATGGCAGCTTAGTTGTGTTTGGGTTTCCTAGTTATTATGACAGGCTCTAGTCCGCTCTTCACGCCGTGTGACCGTTGGCTTGGGTTTCTTGTGTGTCCGCGGTGGCTGGCACAAGATTTACCAACCCGGAAGGCTGCCGTGACTAAGTCAAGCTTGCGCTTATTGCTTACTGTGACTTACTGCTGAGTGCCCGTGGGGGTGTGGCTGAGCAAGGCGTCTTGGGCTACAGTTGGTAGTGCGTGCCTGATGCCTGCTCCTTTGGTCTTAGCAAGAGGCCTAGGGCATTTACACTGGGCCGTGGATACTTGCATGTATATGTCTAGCAGGAGCCAACTGTAAGGTTAGGACTAAGTCTTGTGTCCTCGGCTTTCATATCGTACGCCATCTTGGCATCTTCAGTGCCATGCTTTTGGATTGTAAGCTACGGGAACGTGGTTTCGTTGGCTGTTTGGGCGCCTATAGTCTTAGGGGCGTGTGTGTATGGGGGCTTTGGGTTAATATGATTTTAGTGTTGAGGTGTTGGGTAGGTGGTGTTTATGGGATATATAAGATGTCAAGGAGAAGGCTAGGGTTGAGTGGTAAAGGTGTTAGAGGTTCTCGTGGTTGAATTGTACAACAATAGTTTGTCAAGCTGGAGGTGCCGGGCGAGAATATACAGGTGAAATAACTTCCCATCCACCTTCACACAACCTGTTTAACGTTGATTTTCGTCTGATGTTAAAACCCAGAAGCAGCGAACAACCCTTACGGGCACTTCCTGTGTTTACAGGTGGATCGGGCAAATCACCTAAGTCTCTTCTTCTGTGGTGGGATGATCAACGGAGACAATGGGATTCGCACATAGAGACAGTCTCCGGTTCCCCTCAAATAGTACAACTGAATGCAGTTGTTCGTGTTTTCCGAAAACGGAACGTACCCCTCAACCTTGTTACTGATTCCGCTTCCGTTGCGGGTATCGTTACACGAGCTGAAGCTTCTGTGCTGCGGAGTGTTTCGCATTCCCAACTTTTTACCCTGTTACAGGAACTTATTTTCCTGTTGGACTCTCGATCTGCGCCTTATTTTGTTATGCATATTGGGTCTCATACCTCACTACCTGGTTTTCTTGCAGAAGGCAATCGACGAGCTGACGGACCTATTGACGTGACCAGTTCAAGTACTGCCAGACCGGATTGCACAAGCTAAACTAAGTCACTCTTTTTTCCATCGAAATGCTGGAGCTCTTAAGCGACAGTTTGACCTTACTTCTCAACAAGCGTCAAATATTGTTGCTGTCTGTCCTGATTGTCAAAAACATTCTTTCCCATCAATTGCTACAGGAGTTAATCCTAGAGGATGACAAAGCCTACAGTTACGGCAAACAGATGTCACACATGGTTCTGAATTTGGTAACCTTAAATATATCCACTCTTCCATTGATACATTTTCAGGTGCCTTGTTTGCCTCTTGTCACACAGGAGAAAAGGCACGAGATGTTCGTAGACCTTTAACGCGTGCTTTTGCTACTTTAGGTATTCCCTTAAGCTGGACCATTATCTGTCTTTATCTTTATGTTTCAACAACTGTAAAAACCTTTTTTTGCCCTATGGGGTATGACTCGTATTACTGGCATTCCTCATTCCCCCACCGGTCAATTTCTCATTGAACGGTCGCATCAGTCTCTAAAACGTTTATTACAACAACAAAAAGGGGGAAGGGGAATGGCTCTTCCGGAGGAACGGTTGCGGAAAGCATTGTACGTTTTTAATTTTGTGAATTGTTCTTTCATAGATAACAACCCACCGATAGTTCGACGTTTCACTGCAAATGCCTCCTTCGAGGCACGGGTTAAAGCCCCGGTATTGGTCCGAGATCCAGACACAGGTAAAATTATGGGACCGTATCCTCTTGTTACATGGGGAAAAGGTTATGCTTGCGTCTCTACAGAAAAAGGACCTAGACGGATCCCAGCGAAGACTGTAAGACCTTTCCGTGAACCTTTACTGCAGGCCACCGATACCGACACCGACCCTACGGAACGAAATAAAAACTGTGTGAGGATTACTGTTTTGCATTCATGTTAGATACCCAAAATCAGGACGTAGAATATACATTTCGCTTTTTACAGCGCCTAGAACGATCGCTATCACCCTGGATCAAACCACTTAACAAAGGTGATGCTCTCGGACCAAGCAGGGGAACAGGACAACTCATTGTACACGGGACATGTGCATGGAACAATGATTCCCTTGACACCGATAAGGGGAAGGGAGGATTCATCGTGAGAGAACAACTAGGTATTATGAAGGAGAATAGGAAAGATAAACATGGTTATTTAGTGTTTAATAGGTGTCTGCACGCTCGTAGAGATATATAGTTATGTAACCACAGGAGTGGTTTCTGCCCTGAGCCTGGTGGCGCACGCAGCTGCGGTTTGTGTCCTGGCTCAGAGATGTAAACAGGGGCTTCTCTGTTATGGTAAAGTGTCTCTCTTTGCATAAAGAAGAGGGAATGAAGGGAATGACCCCAGAGGTATGTTCAGAGAAGGCATGCTATGTTTCGAACTTTTGGACGGAACCAGTTCTTGCTTGGTGTGCCCTTCCAGCTACGTATAACGTTAATCCAAAAGGAGATGATGCTGTTTACGCTTTGAATGTCCATCGTTGTCTTTCTGTAGATGCTAATGGAGTAGGAGGCTATGATGGGAACGTGTCGCAGCGGTTCTTCTCTTATCCAGAGTAACAGCAGGGAAAGCATTGAAGAGTTAAATCACCTTGTTTGGTAGGCGGTTAAGAATGTGAGTCAAAATTGCCACTGCTTTTTGTTGTTGCTTCAAGGACACGGCTGTGAGGATTTTGATGGTATGTGCTGCGTGGATTTTAGGCGCCCCATTGCAGCAACATGGTATCAAAATCTGAGAAAATTTCAGCCTTTTTTGGCATCCATTCACTCAATTGGCAGTATTGGTTGTTTGCTATTACCTTGGTTGCTGTCATGTTTGCAAGGGCCCTGCAGAACATGGCAAACCTGGTCCTAGCTGTTCAAAAACAAAAAGGGGCAATTGTCAAATGGTACGGAACAAAGACAGTGGGATATTTTGACATTGATAATATGCCTTGGTTGGTTTTTTATTTCTTCTATTACTTATGCCTTGTTTTTACTCGTTCGCTTTCAAAGGTTCTTTTGTGCGACAGGAAGGGGGAGACGCAGGAGCGGAGCGGGCTGGACACTCGGACCACGCGTGGCAATCGGTCAGCCGAGGGGAATGTGCTCGAGCTTGTCTAGACGACAATTAACATGATGAGGCATGTTTACAGAGCACAGGGGCGTGGGAGACGGATGGCGCCAAGGAAAGGTAACCCCTTGCTGTTAATTGCTGGTAGTTAACCACCACTCAGGGGTCGCCTAGTATGCAAGGCTTAGCTTCAAGAACCAATCTGTTTAAAACGCGCAGCTTCTGAAAGCGTATAAAACCTCGTGCTTCTGTACCACACATTGACATTTGCTTGCATCAAGCTGCGTCCCGTCTCTTCATTCGCCGCAGTCAGGTTTACTAGGATCATCTTTAGGTTTATCTTAGGGGTATCTCGGGCTTATGGCAGCTTAGTTGTGTTTGGGTTTCCTAGTTATTATGACAGGCTCTAGTCCGCTCTTCACGCCGTGTGACCGTTGGCTTGGGTTTCTTGTGTGTCCGCGGTGGCTGGCACAAGATTTACCAACCCGGAAGGCTGCCGTGACTAAGTCAAGCTTGCGCTTATTGCTTACTGTGACTTACTGCTGAGTGCCCGTGGGGGTGTGGCTGAGCAAGGCGTCTTGGGCTACAGTTGGTAGTGCGTGCCTGATGCCTGCTCCTTTGGTCTTAGCAAGAGGCCTAGGGCATTTACACTGGGCCGTGGATACTTGCATGTATATGTCTAGCAGGAGCCAACTGTAAGGTTAGGACTAAGTCTTGTGTCCTCGGCTTTCATATCGTACGCCATCTTGGCATCTTCAGTGCCATGCTTTTGGATTGTAAGCTACGGGAACGTGGTTTCGTTGGCTGTTTGGGCGCCTATAGTCTTAGGGGCGTGTGTGTATGGGGGCTTTGGGTTAATATGATTTTAGTGTTGAGGTGTTGGGTAGGTGGTGTTTATGGGATATATAAGATGTCAAGGAGAAGGCTAGGGTTGAGTGGTAAAGGTGTTAGAGGTTCTCGTGGTTGAATTGTACAACAATAGTTTGTCAAGCTGGAGGTGCCGGGCGAGAATATACAGGTGAAATAACTTCCCATCCACCTTCACACAACCTGTTTAACGTTGATTTTCGTCTGATGTTAAAACCCAGAAGCAGCGAACAACCCTTACGGGCACTTCCTGTGTTTACAGGTGGATCGGGCAAATCACCTAAGTCTCTTCTTCTGTGGTGGGATGATCAACGGAGACAATGGGATTCGCACATAGAGACAGTCTCCGGTTCCCCTCAAATAGTACAACTGAATGCAGTTGTTCGTGTTTTCCGAAAACGGAACGTACCCCTCAACCTTGTTACTGATTCCGCTTCCGTTGCGGGTATCGTTACACGAGCTGAAGCTTCTGTGCTGCGGAGTGTTTCACATTCCCAACTTTTTACCCTGTTACAGGAACTTATTTTCCTGTTGGACTCTCGATCTGCGCCTTATTTTGTTATGCATATTGGGTCTCATACCTCACTACCTGGTTTTCTTGCAGAAGGCAATCGACGAGCTGACGGACCTATTGACGTGACCAGTTCAAGTACTGCCAGACCGGATTGCACAAGCTAAACTAAGTCACTCTTTTTTCCATCGAAATGCTGGAGCTCTTAAGCGACAGTTTGACCTTACTTCTCAACAAGCGTCAAATATTGTTGCTGTCTGTCCTGATTGTCAAAAACATTCTTTCCCATCAATTGCTACAGGAGTTAATCCTAGAGGATGACAAAGCCTACAGTTACGGCAAACAGATGTCACACATGGTTCTGAATTTGGTAACCTTAAATATATCCACTCTTCCATTGATACATTTTCAGGTGCCTTGTTTGCCTCTTGTCACACAGGAGAAAAGGCACGAGATGTTCGTAGACCTTTAACGCGTGCTTTTGCTACTTTAGGTATTCCCTTAAGCTGGACCATTATCTGTCTTTATCTTTATGTTTCAACAACTGTAAAAACCTTTTTTTGCCCTATGGGGTATGACTCGTATTACTGGCATTCCTCATTCCCCCACCGGTCAATTTCTCATTGAACGGTCGCATCAGTCTCTAAAACGTTTATTACAACAACAAAAAGGGGGAAGGGGAATGGCTCTTCCGGAGGAACGGTTGCGGAAAGCATTGTACGTTTTTAATTTTGTGAATTGTTCTTTCATAGATAACAACCCACCGATAGTTCGACGTTTCACTGCAAATGCCTCCTTCGAGGCACGGGTTAAAGCCCCGGTATTGGTCCGAGATCCAGACACAGGTAAAATTATGGGACCGTATCCTCTTGTTACATGGGGAAAAGGTTATGCTTGCGTCTCTACAGAAAAAGGACCTAGACGGATCCCAGCGAAGACTGTAAGACCTTTCCGTGAACCTTTACTGCAGGCCACCGATACCGACACCGACCCTACAGAACGAAATAAAAACTGTGTGAGGATTACTGTTTTGCATTCATGTTAGATACCCAAAATCAGGACGTAGAATATACATTTCGCTTTTTACAGCGCCTAGAACGATCGCTATCACCCTGGATCAAACCACTTAACAAAGGTGATGCTCTCGGACCAAGCAGGGGAACAGGACAACTCATTGTACACGGGACATGTGCATGGAACAATGATTCCCTTGACACCGATAAGGGGAAGGGAGGATTCATCGTGAGAGAACAACTAGGTATTATGAAGGAGAATAGGAAAGATAAACATGGTTATTTAGTGTTTAATAGGTGTCTGCACGCTCGTAGAGATATATAGTTATGTAACCACAGGAGTGGTTTCTGCCCTGAGCCTGGTGGCGCACGCAGCTGCGGTTTGTGTCCTGGCTCAGAGATGTAAACAGGGGCTTCTCTGTTATGGTAAAGTGTCTCTCTTTGCATAAAGAAGAGGGAATGAAGGGAATGACCCCAGAGGTATGTTCAGAGAAGGCATGCTATGTTTCGAACTTTTGGACGGAACCAGTTCTTGCTTGGTGTGCCCTTCCAGCTACGTATAACGTTAATCCAAAAGGAGATGATGCTGTTTACGCTTTGAATGTCCATCGTTGTCTTTCTGTAGATGCTAATGGAGTAGGAGGCTATGATGGGAACGTGTCGCAGCGGTTCTTCTCTTATCCAGAGTAACAGCAGGGAAAGCATTGAAGAGTTAAATCACCTTGTTTGGTAGGCGGTTAAGAATGTGAGTCAAAATTGCCACTGCTTTTTGTTGTTGCTTCAAGGACACGGCTGTGAGGATTTTGATGGTATGTGCTGCGTGGATTTTAGGCGCCCCATTGCAGCAACATGGTATCAAAATCTGAGAAAATTTCAGCCTTTTTTGGCATCCATTCACTCAATTGGCAGTATTGGTTGTTTGCTATTACCTTGGTTGCTGTCATGTTTGCAAGGGCCCTGCAGAACATGGCAAACCTGGTCCTAGCTGTTCAAAAACAAAAAGGGGCAATTGTCAAATGGTACGGAACAAAGACAGTGGGATATTTTGACATTGATAATATGCCTTGGTTGGTTTTTTATTTCTTCTATTACTTATGCCTTGTTTTTACTCGTTCGCTTTCAAAGGTTCTTTTGTGCGACAGGAAGGGGGAGACGCAGGAGCGGAGCGGGCTGGACACTCGGACCACGCGTGGCAATCGGTCAGCCGAGGGGAATGTGCTCGAGCTTGTCTAGACGACAATTAACATGATGAGGCATGTTTACAGAGCACAGGGGCGTGGGAGACGGATGGCGCCAAGGAAAGGTAACCCCTTGCTGTTAATTGCTGGTAGTTAACCACCACTCAGGGGTCGCCTAGTATGCAAGGCTTAGCTTCAAGAACCAATCTGTTTAAAACGCGCAGCTTCTGAAAGCGTATAAAACCTCGTGCTTCTGTACCACACATTGACATTTGCTTGCATCAAGCTGCGTCCCGTCTCTTCATTCGCCGCAGTCAGGTTTACTAGGATCATCTTTAGGTTTATCTTAGGGGTATCTCGGGCTTATGGCAGCTTAGTTGTGTTTGGGTTTCCTAGTTATTATGACAGGCTCTAGTCCGCTCTTCACGCCGTGTGACCGTTGGCTTGGGTTTCTTGTGTGTCCGCGGTGGCTGGCACAAGATTTACCAACCCGGAAGGCTGCCGTGACTAAGTCAAGCTTGCGCTTATTGCTTACTGTGACTTACTGCTGAGTGCCCGTGGGGGTGTGGCTGAGCAAGGCGTCTTGGGCTACAGTTGGTAGTGCGTGCCTGATGCCTGCTCCTTTGGTCTTAGCAAGAGGCCTAGGGCATTTACACTGGGCCGTGGATACTTGCATGTATATGTCTAGCAGGAGCCAACTGTAAGGTTAGGACTAAGTCTTGTGTCCTCGGCTTTCATATCGTACGCCATCTTGGCATCTTCAGTGCCATGCTTTTGGATTGTAAGCTACGGGAACGTGGTTTCGTTGGCTGTTTGGGCGCCTATAGTCTTAGGGGCGTGTGTGTATGGGGGCTTTGGGTTAATATGATTTTAGTGTTGAGGTGTTGGGTAGGTGGTGTTTATGGGATATATAAGATGTCAAGGAGAAGGCTAGGGTTGAGTGGTAAAGGTGTTAGAGGTTCTCGTGGTTGAATTGTACAACAATAGTTTGTCAAGCTGGAGGTGCCGGGCGAGAATATACAGGTGAAATAACTTCCCATCCACCTTCACACAACCTGTTTAACGTTGATTTTCGTCTGATGTTAAAACCCAGAAGCAGCGAACAACCCTTACGGGCACTTCCTGTGTTTACAGGTGGATCGGGCAAATCACCTAAGTCTCTTCTTCTGTGGTGGGATGATCAACGGAGACAATGGGATTCGCACATAGAGACAGTCTCCGGTTCCCCTCAAATAGTACAACTGAATGCAGTTGTTCGTGTTTTCCGAAAACGGAACGTACCCCTCAACCTTGTTACTGATTCCGCTTCCGTTGCGGGTATCGTTACACGAGCTGAAGCTTCTGTGCTGCGGAGTGTTTCGCATTCCCAACTTTTTACCCTGTTACAGGAACTTATTTTCCTGTTGGACTCTCGATCTGCGCCTTATTTTGTTATGCATATTGGGTCTCATACCTCACTACCTGGTTTTCTTGCAGAAGGCAATCGACGAGCTGACGGACCTATTGACGTGACCAGTTCAAGTACTGCCAGACCGGATTGCACAAGCTAAACTAAGTCACTCTTTTTTCCATCGAAATGCTGGAGCTCTTAAGCGACAGTTTGACCTTACTTCTCAACAAGCGTCAAATATTGTTGCTGTCTGTCCTGATTGTCAAAAACATTCTTTCCCATCAATTGCTACAGGAGTTAATCCTAGAGGATGACAAAGCCTACAGTTACGGCAAACAGATGTCACACATGGTTCTGAATTTGGTAACCTTAAATATATCCACTCTTCCATTGATACATTTTCAGGTGCCTTGTTTGCCTCTTGTCACACAGGAGAAAAGGCACGAGATGTTCGTAGACCTTTAACGCGTGCTTTTGCTACTTTAGGTATTCCCTTAAGCTGGACCATTATCTGTCTTTATCTTTATGTTTCAACAACTGTAAAAACCTTTTTTTGCCCTATGGGGTATGACTCGTATTACTGGCATTCCTCATTCCCCCACCGGTCAATTTCTCATTGAACGGTCGCATCAGTCTCTAAAACGTTTATTACAACAACAAAAAGGGGGAAGGGGAATGGCTCTTCCGGAGGAACGGTTGCGGAAAGCATTGTACGTTTTTAATTTTGTGAATTGTTCTTTCATAGATAACAACCCACCGATAGTTCGACGTTTCACTGCAAATGCCTCCTTCGAGGCACGGGTTAAAGCCCCGGTATTGGTCCGAGATCCAGACACAGGTAAAATTATGGGACCGTATCCTCTTGTTACATGGGGAAAAGGTTATGCTTGCGTCTCTACAGAAAAAGGACCTAGACGGATCCCAGCGAAGACTGTAAGACCTTTCCGTGAACCTTTACTGCAGGCCACCGATACCGACACCGACCCTACGGAACGAAATAAAAACTGTGTGAGGATTACTGTTTTGCATTCATGTTAGATACCCAAAATCAGGACGTAGAATATACATTTCGCTTTTTACAGCGCCTAGAACGATCGCTATCACCCTGGATCAAACCACTTAACAAAGGTGATGCTCTCGGACCAAGCAGGGGAACAGGACAACTCATTGTACACGGGACATGTGCATGGAACAATGATTCCCTTGACACCGATAAGGGGAAGGGAGGATTCATCGTGAGAGAACAACTAGGTATTATGAAGGAGAATAGGAAAGATAAACATGGTTATTTAGTGTTTAATAGGTGTCTGCACGCTCGTAGAGATATATAGTTATGTAACCACAGGAGTGGTTTCTGCCCTGAGCCTGGTGGCGCACGCAGCTGCGGTTTGTGTCCTGGCTCAGAGATGTAAACAGGGGCTTCTCTGTTATGGTAAAGTGTCTCTCTTTGCATAAAGAAGAGGGAATGAAGGGAATGACCCCAGAGGTATGTTCAGAGAAGGCATGCTATGTTTCGAACTTTTGGACGGAACCAGTTCTTGCTTGGTGTGCCCTTCCAGCTACGTATAACGTTAATCCAAAAGGAGATGATGCTGTTTACGCTTTGAATGTCCATCGTTGTCTTTCTGTAGATGCTAATGGAGTAGGAGGCTATGATGGGAACGTGTCGCAGCGGTTCTTCTCTTATCCAGAGTAACAGCAGGGAAAGCATTGAAGAGTTAAATCACCTTGTTTGGTAGGCGGTTAAGAATGTGAGTCAAAATTGCCACTGCTTTTTGTTGTTGCTTCAAGGACACGGCTGTGAGGATTTTGATGGTATGTGCTGCGTGGATTTTAGGCGCCCCATTGCAGCAACATGGTATCAAAATCTGAGAAAATTTCAGCCTTTTTTGGCATCCATTCACTCAATTGGCAGTATTGGTTGTTTGCTATTACCTTGGTTGCTGTCATGTTTGCAAGGGCCCTGCAGAACATGGCAAACCTGGTCCTAGCTGTTCAAAAACAAAAAGGGGCAATTGTCAAATGGTACGGAACAAAGACAGTGGGATATTTTGACATTGATAATATGCCTTGGTTGGTTTTTTATTTCTTCTATTACTTATGCCTTGTTTTTACTCGTTCGCTTTCAAAGGTTCTTTTGTGCGACAGGAAGGGGGAGACGCAGGAGCGGAGCGGGCTGGACACTCGGACCACGCGTGGCAATCGGTCAGCCGAGGGGAATGTGCTCGAGCTTGTCTAGACGACAATTAACATGATGAGGCATGTTTACAGAGCACAGGGGCGTGGGAGACGGATGGCGCCAAGGAAAGGTAACCCCTTGCTGTTAATTGCTGGTAGTTAACCACCACTCAGGGGTCGCCTAGTATGCAAGGCTTAGCTTCAAGAACCAATCTGTTTAAAACGCGCAGCTTCTGAAAGCGTATAAAACCTCGTGCTTCTGTACCACACATTGACATTTGCTTGCATCAAGCTGCGTCCCGTCTCTTCATTCGCCGCAGTCAGGTTTACTAGGATCATCTTTAGGTTTATCTTAGGGGTATCTCGGGCTTATGGCAGCTTAGTTGTGTTTGGGTTTCCTAGTTATTATGACAGGCTCTAGTCCGCTCTTCACGCCGTGTGACCGTTGGCTTGGGTTTCTTGTGTGTCCGCGGTGGCTGGCACAAGATTTACCAACCCGGAAGGCTGCCGTGACTAAGTCAAGCTTGCGCTTATTGCTTACTGTGACTTACTGCTGAGTGCCCGTGGGGGTGTGGCTGAGCAAGGCGTCTTGGGCTACAGTTGGTAGTGCGTGCCTGATGCCTGCTCCTTTGGTCTTAGCAAGAGGCCTAGGGCATTTACACTGGGCCGTGGATACTTGCATGTATATGTCTAGCAGGAGCCAACTGTAAGGTTAGGACTAAGTCTTGTGTCCTCGGCTTTCATATCGTACGCCATCTTGGCATCTTCAGTGCCATGCTTTTGGATTGTAAGCTACGGGAACGTGGTTTCGTTGGCTGTTTGGGCGCCTATAGTCTTAGGGGCGTGTGTGTATGGGGGCTTTGGGTTAATATGATTTTAGTGTTGAGGTGTTGGGTAGGTGGTGTTTATGGGATATATAAGATGTCAAGGAGAAGGCTAGGGTTGAGTGGTAAAGGTGTTAGAGGTTCTCGTGGTTGAATTGTACAACAATAGTTTGTCAAGCTGGAGGTGCCGGGCGAGAATATACAGGTGAAATAACTTCCCATCCACCTTCACACAACCTGTTTAACGTTGATTTTCGTCTGATGTTAAAACCCAGAAGCAGCGAACAACCCTTACGGGCACTTCCTGTGTTTACAGGTGGATCGGGCAAATCACCTAAGTCTCTTCTTCTGTGGTGGGATGATCAACGGAGACAATGGGATTCGCACATAGAGACAGTCTCCGGTTCCCCTCAAATAGTACAACTGAATGCAGTTGTTCGTGTTTTCCGAAAACGGAACGTACCCCTCAACCTTGTTACTGATTCCGCTTCCGTTGCGGGTATCGTTACACGAGCTGAAGCTTCTGTGCTGCGGAGTGTTTCACATTCCCAACTTTTTACCCTGTTACAGGAACTTATTTTCCTGTTGGACTCTCGATCTGCGCCTTATTTTGTTATGCATATTGGGTCTCATACCTCACTACCTGGTTTTCTTGCAGAAGGCAATCGACGAGCTGACGGACCTATTGACGTGACCAGTTCAAGTACTGCCAGACCGGATTGCACAAGCTAAACTAAGTCACTCTTTTTTCCATCGAAATGCTGGAGCTCTTAAGCGACAGTTTGACCTTACTTCTCAACAAGCGTCAAATATTGTTGCTGTCTGTCCTGATTGTCAAAAACATTCTTTCCCATCAATTGCTACAGGAGTTAATCCTAGAGGATGACAAAGCCTACAGTTACGGCAAACAGATGTCACACATGGTTCTGAATTTGGTAACCTTAAATATATCCACTCTTCCATTGATACATTTTCAGGTGCCTTGTTTGCCTCTTGTCACACAGGAGAAAAGGCACGAGATGTTCGTAGACCTTTAACGCGTGCTTTTGCTACTTTAGGTATTCCCTTAAGCTGGACCATTATCTGTCTTTATCTTTATGTTTCAACAACTGTAAAAACCTTTTTTTGCCCTATGGGGTATGACTCGTATTACTGGCATTCCTCATTCCCCCACCGGTCAATTTCTCATTGAACGGTCGCATCAGTCTCTAAAACGTTTATTACAACAACAAAAAGGGGGAAGGGGAATGGCTCTTCCGGAGGAACGGTTGCGGAAAGCATTGTACGTTTTTAATTTTGTGAATTGTTCTTTCATAGATAACAACCCACCGATAGTTCGACGTTTCACTGCAAATGCCTCCTTCGAGGCACGGGTTAAAGCCCCGGTATTGGTCCGAGATCCAGACACAGGTAAAATTATGGGACCGTATCCTCTTGTTACATGGGGAAAAGGTTATGCTTGCGTCTCTACAGAAAAAGGACCTAGACGGATCCCAGCGAAGACTGTAAGACCTTTCCGTGAACCTTTACTGCAGGCCACCGATACCGACACCGACCCTACGGAACGAAATAAAAACTGTGTGAGGATTACTGTTTTGCATTCATGTTAGATACCCAAAATCAGGACGTAGAATATACATTTCGCTTTTTACAGCGCCTAGAACGATCGCTATCACCCTGGATCAAACCACTTAACAAAGGTGATGCTCTCGGACCAAGCAGGGGAACAGGACAACTCATTGTACACGGGACATGTGCATGGAACAATGATTCCCTTGACACCGATAAGGGGAAGGGAGGATTCATCGTGAGAGAACAACTAGGTATTATGAAGGAGAATAGGAAAGATAAACATGGTTATTTAGTGTTTAATAGGTGTCTGCACGCTCGTAGAGATATATAGTTATGTAACCACAGGAGTGGTTTCTGCCCTGAGCCTGGTGGCGCACGCAGCTGCGGTTTGTGTCCTGGCTCAGAGATGTAAACAGGGGCTTCTCTGTTATGGTAAAGTGTCTCTCTTTGCATAAAGAAGAGGGAATGAAGGGAATGACCCCAGAGGTATGTTCAGAGAAGGCATGCTATGTTTCGAACTTTTGGACGGAACCAGTTCTTGCTTGGTGTGCCCTTCCAGCTACGTATAACGTTAATCCAAAAGGAGATGATGCTGTTTACGCTTTGAATGTCCATCGTTGTCTTTCTGTAGATGCTAATGGAGTAGGAGGCTATGATGGGAACGTGTCGCAGCGGTTCTTCTCTTATCCAGAGTAACAGCAGGGAAAGCATTGAAGAGTTAAATCACCTTGTTTGGTAGGCGGTTAAGAATGTGAGTCAAAATTGCCACTGCTTTTTGTTGTTGCTTCAAGGACACGGCTGTGAGGATTTTGATGGTATGTGCTGCGTGGATTTTAGGCGCCCCATTGCAGCAACATGGTATCAAAATCTGAGAAAATTTCAGCCTTTTTTGGCATCCATTCACTCAATTGGCAGTATTGGTTGTTTGCTATTACCTTGGTTGCTGTCATGTTTGCAAGGGCCCTGCAGAACATGGCAAACCTGGTCCTAGCTGTTCAAAAACAAAAAGGGGCAATTGTCAAATGGTACGGAACAAAGACAGTGGGATATTTTGACATTGATAATATGCCTTGGTTGGTTTTTTATTTCTTCTATTACTTATGCCTTGTTTTTACTCGTTCGCTTTCAAAGGTTCTTTTGTGCGACAGGAAGGGGGAGACGCAGGAGCGGAGCGGGCTGGACACTCGGACCACGCGTGGCAATCGGTCAGCCGAGGGGAATGTGCTCGAGCTTGTCTAGACGACAATTAACATGATGAGGCATGTTTACAGAGCACAGGGGCGTGGGAGACGGATGGCGCCAAGGAAAGGTAACCCCTTGCTGTTAATTGCTGGTAGTTAACCACCACTCAGGGGTCGCCTAGTATGCAAGGCTTAGCTTCAAGAACCAATCTGTTTAAAACGCGCAGCTTCTGAAAGCGTATAAAACCTCGTGCTTCTGTACCACACATTGACATTTGCTTGCATCAAGCTGCGTCCCGTCTCTTCATTCGCCGCAGTCAGGTTTACTAGGATCATCTTTAGGTTTATCTTAGGGGTATCTCGGGCTTATGGCAGCTTAGTTGTGTTTGGGTTTCCTAGTTATTATGACAGGCTCTAGTCCGCTCTTCACGCCGTGTGACCGTTGGCTTGGGTTTCTTGTGTGTCCGCGGTGGCTGGCACAAGATTTACCAACCCGGAAGGCTGCCGTGACTAAGTCAAGCTTGCGCTTATTGCTTACTGTGACTTACTGCTGAGTGCCCGTGGGGGTGTGGCTGAGCAAGGCGTCTTGGGCTACAGTTGGTAGTGCGTGCCTGATGCCTGCTCCTTTGGTCTTAGCAAGAGGCCTAGGGCATTTACACTGGGCCGTGGATACTTGCATGTATATGTCTAGCAGGAGCCAACTGTAAGGTTAGGACTAAGTCTTGTGTCCTCGGCTTTCATATCGTACGCCATCTTGGCATCTTCAGTGCCATGCTTTTGGATTGTAAGCTACGGGAACGTGGTTTCGTTGGCTGTTTGGGCGCCTATAGTCTTAGGGGCGTGTGTGTATGGGGGCTTTGGGTTAATATGATTTTAGTGTTGAGGTGTTGGGTAGGTGGTGTTTATGGGATATATAAGATGTCAAGGAGAAGGCTAGGGTTGAGTGGTAAAGGTGTTAGAGGTTCTCGTGGTTGAATTGTACAACAATAGTTTGTCAAGCTGGAGGTGCCGGGCGAGAATATACAGGTGAAATAACTTCCCATCCACCTTCACACAACCTGTTTAACGTTGATTTTCGTCTGATGTTAAAACCCAGAAGCAGCGAACAACCCTTACGGGCACTTCCTGTGTTTACAGGTGGATCGGGCAAATCACCTAAGTCTCTTCTTCTGTGGTGGGATGATCAACGGAGACAATGGGATTCGCACATAGAGACAGTCTCCGGTTCCCCTCAAATAGTACAACTGAATGCAGTTGTTCGTGTTTTCCGAAAACGGAACGTACCCCTCAACCTTGTTACTGATTCCGCTTCCGTTGCGGGTATCGTTACACGAGCTGAAGCTTCTGTGCTGCGGAGTGTTTCGCATTCCCAACTTTTTACCCTGTTACAGGAACTTATTTTCCTGTTGGACTCTCGATCTGCGCCTTATTTTGTTATGCATATTGGGTCTCATACCTCACTACCTGGTTTTCTTGCAGAAGGCAATCGACGAGCTGACGGACCTATTGACGTGACCAGTTCAAGTACTGCCAGACCGGATTGCACAAGCTAAACTAAGTCACTCTTTTTTCCATCGAAATGCTGGAGCTCTTAAGCGACAGTTTGACCTTACTTCTCAACAAGCGTCAAATATTGTTGCTGTCTGTCCTGATTGTCAAAAACATTCTTTCCCATCAATTGCTACAGGAGTTAATCCTAGAGGATGACAAAGCCTACAGTTACGGCAAACAGATGTCACACATGGTTCTGAATTTGGTAACCTTAAATATATCCACTCTTCCATTGATACATTTTCAGGTGCCTTGTTTGCCTCTTGTCACACAGGAGAAAAGGCACGAGATGTTCGTAGACCTTTAACGCGTGCTTTTGCTACTTTAGGTATTCCCTTAAGCTGGACCATTATCTGTCTTTATCTTTATGTTTCAACAACTGTAAAAACCTTTTTTTGCCCTATGGGGTATGACTCGTATTACTGGCATTCCTCATTCCCCCACCGGTCAATTTCTCATTGAACGGTCGCATCAGTCTCTAAAACGTTTATTACAACAACAAAAAGGGGGAAGGGGAATGGCTCTTCCGGAGGAACGGTTGCGGAAAGCATTGTACGTTTTTAATTTTGTGAATTGTTCTTTCATAGATAACAACCCACCGATAGTTCGACGTTTCACTGCAAATGCCTCCTTCGAGGCACGGGTTAAAGCCCCGGTATTGGTCCGAGATCCAGACACAGGTAAAATTATGGGACCGTATCCTCTTGTTACATGGGGAAAAGGTTATGCTTGCGTCTCTACAGAAAAAGGACCTAGACGGATCCCAGCGAAGACTGTAAGACCTTTCCGTGAACCTTTACTGCAGGCCACCGATACCGACACCGACCCTACGGAACGAAATAAAAACTGTGTGAGGATTACTGTTTTGCATTCATGTTAGATACCCAAAATCAGGACGTAGAATATACATTTCGCTTTTTACAGCGCCTAGAACGATCGCTATCACCCTGGATCAAACCACTTAACAAAGGTGATGCTCTCGGACCAAGCAGGGGAACAGGACAACTCATTGTACACGGGACATGTGCATGGAACAATGATTCCCTTGACACCGATAAGGGGAAGGGAGGATTCATCGTGAGAGAACAACTAGGTATTATGAAGGAGAATAGGAAAGATAAACATGGTTATTTAGTGTTTAATAGGTGTCTGCACGCTCGTAGAGATATATAGTTATGTAACCACAGGAGTGGTTTCTGCCCTGAGCCTGGTGGCGCACGCAGCTGCGGTTTGTGTCCTGGCTCAGAGATGTAAACAGGGGCTTCTCTGTTATGGTAAAGTGTCTCTCTTTGCATAAAGAAGAGGGAATGAAGGGAATGACCCCAGAGGTATGTTCAGAGAAGGCATGCTATGTTTCGAACTTTTGGACGGAACCAGTTCTTGCTTGGTGTGCCCTTCCAGCTACGTATAACGTTAATCCAAAAGGAGATGATGCTGTTTACGCTTTGAATGTCCATCGTTGTCTTTCTGTAGATGCTAATGGAGTAGGAGGCTATGATGGGAACGTGTCGCAGCGGTTCTTCTCTTATCCAGAGTAACAGCAGGGAAAGCATTGAAGAGTTAAATCACCTTGTTTGGTAGGCGGTTAAGAATGTGAGTCAAAATTGCCACTGCTTTTTGTTGTTGCTTCAAGGACACGGCTGTGAGGATTTTGATGGTATGTGCTGCGTGGATTTTAGGCGCCCCATTGCAGCAACATGGTATCAAAATCTGAGAAAATTTCAGCCTTTTTTGGCATCCATTCACTCAATTGGCAGTATTGGTTGTTTGCTATTACCTTGGTTGCTGTCATGTTTGCAAGGGCCCTGCAGAACATGGCAAACCTGGTCCTAGCTGTTCAAAAACAAAAAGGGGCAATTGTCAAATGGTACGGAACAAAGACAGTGGGATATTTTGACATTGATAATATGCCTTGGTTGGTTTTTTATTTCTTCTATTACTTATGCCTTGTTTTTACTCGTTCGCTTTCAAAGGTTCTTTTGTGCGACAGGAAGGGGGAGACGCAGGAGCGGAGCGGGCTGGACACTCAGACCACGCGTGGCAATCGGTCAGCCGAGGGGAATGTGCTCGAGCTTGTCTAGACGACAATTAACATGATGAGGCATGTTTACAGAGCACAGGGGCGTGGGAGACGGATGGCGCCAAGGAAAGGTAACCCCTTGCTGTTAATTGCTGGTAGTTAACCACCACTCAGGGGTCGCCTAGTATGCAAGGCTTAGCTTCAAGAACCAATCTGTTTAAAACGCGCAGCTTCTGAAAGCGTATAAAACCTCGTGCTTCTGTACCACACATTGACATTTGCTTGCATCAAGCTGCGTCCCGTCTCTTCATTCGCCGCAGTCAGGTTTACTAGGATCATCTTTAGGTTTATCTTAGGGGTATCTCGGGCTTATGGCAGCTTAGTTGTGTTTGGGTTTCCTAGTTATTATGACAGGCTCTAGTCCGCTCTTCACGCCGTGTGACCGTTGGCTTGGGTTTCTTGTGTGTCCGCGGTGGCTGGCACAAGATTTACCAACCCGGAAGGCTGCCGTGACTAAGTCAAGCTTGCGCTTATTGCTTACTGTGACTTACTGCTGAGTGCCCGTGGGGGTGTGGCTGAGCAAGGCGTCTTGGGCTACAGTTGGTAGTGCGTGCCTGATGCCTGCTCCTTTGGTCTTAGCAAGAGGCCTAGGGCATTTACACTGGGCCGTGGATACTTGCATGTATATGTCTAGCAGGAGCCAACTGTAAGGTTAGGACTAAGTCTTGTGTCCTCGGCTTTCATATCGTACGCCATCTTGGCATCTTCAGTGCCATGCTTTTGGATTGTAAGCTACGGGAACGTGGTTTCGTTGGCTGTTTGGGCGCCTATAGTCTTAGGGGCGTGTGTGTATGGGGGCTTTGGGTTAATATGATTTTAGTGTTGAGGTGTTGGGTAGGTGGTGTTTATGGGATATATAAGATGTCAAGGAGAAGGCTAGGGTTGAGTGGTAAAGGTGTTAGAGGTTCTCGTGGTTGAATTGTACAACAATAGTTTGTCAAGCTGGAGGTGCCGGGCGAGAATATACAGGTGAAATAACTTCCCATCCACCTTCACACAACCTGTTTAACGTTGATTTTCGTCTGATGTTAAAACCCAGAAGCAGCGAACAACCCTTACGGGCACTTCCTGTGTTTACAGGTGGATCGGGCAAATCACCTAAGTCTCTTCTTCTGTGGTGGGATGATCAACGGAGACAATGGGATTCGCACATAGAGACAGTCTCCGGTTCCCCTCAAATAGTACAACTGAATGCAGTTGTTCGTGTTTTCCGAAAACGGAACGTACCCCTCAACCTTGTTACTGATTCCGCTTCCGTTGCGGGTATCGTTACACGAGCTGAAGCTTCTGTGCTGCGGAGTGTTTCACATTCCCAACTTTTTACCCTGTTACAGGAACTTATTTTCCTGTTGGACTCTCGATCTGCGCCTTATTTTGTTATGCATATTGGGTCTCATACCTCACTACCTGGTTTTCTTGCAGAAGGCAATCGACGAGCTGACGGACCTATTGACGTGACCAGTTCAAGTACTGCCAGACCGGATTGCACAAGCTAAACTAAGTCACTCTTTTTTCCATCGAAATGCTGGAGCTCTTAAGCGACAGTTTGACCTTACTTCTCAACAAGCGTCAAATATTGTTGCTGTCTGTCCTGATTGTCAAAAACATTCTTTCCCATCAATTGCTACAGGAGTTAATCCTAGAGGATGACAAAGCCTACAGTTACGGCAAACAGATGTCACACATGGTTCTGAATTTGGTAACCTTAAATATATCCACTCTTCCATTGATACATTTTCAGGTGCCTTGTTTGCCTCTTGTCACACAGGAGAAAAGGCACGAGATGTTCGTAGACCTTTAACGCGTGCTTTTGCTACTTTAGGTATTCCCTTAAGCTGGACCATTATCTGTCTTTATCTTTATGTTTCAACAACTGTAAAAACCTTTTTTTGCCCTATGGGGTATGACTCGTATTACTGGCATTCCTCATTCCCCCACCGGTCAATTTCTCATTGAACGGTCGCATCAGTCTCTAAAACGTTTATTACAACAACAAAAAGGGGGAAGGGGAATGGCTCTTCCGGAGGAACGGTTGCGGAAAGCATTGTACGTTTTTAATTTTGTGAATTGTTCTTTCATAGATAACAACCCACCGATAGTTCGACGTTTCACTGCAAATGCCTCCTTCGAGGCACGGGTTAAAGCCCCGGTATTGGTCCGAGATCCAGACACAGGTAAAATTATGGGACCGTATCCTCTTGTTACATGGGGAAAAGGTTATGCTTGCGTCTCTACAGAAAAAGGACCTAGACGGATCCCAGCGAAGACTGTAAGACCTTTCCGTGAACCTTTACTGCAGGCCACCGATACCGACACCGACCCTACAGAACGAAATAAAAACTGTGTGAGGATTACTGTTTTGCATTCATGTTAGATACCCAAAATCAGGACGTAGAATATACATTTCGCTTTTTACAGCGCCTAGAACGATCGCTATCACCCTGGATCAAACCACTTAACAAAGGTGATGCTCTCGGACCAAGCAGGGGAACAGGACAACTCATTGTACACGGGACATGTGCATGGAACAATGATTCCCTTGACACCGATAAGGGGAAGGGAGGATTCATCGTGAGAGAACAACTAGGTATTATGAAGGAGAATAGGAAAGATAAACATGGTTATTTAGTGTTTAATAGGTGTCTGCACGCTCGTAGAGATATATAGTTATGTAACCACAGGAGTGGTTTCTGCCCTGAGCCTGGTGGCGCACGCAGCTGCGGTTTGTGTCCTGGCTCAGAGATGTAAACAGGGGCTTCTCTGTTATGGTAAAGTGTCTCTCTTTGCATAAAGAAGAGGGAATGAAGGGAATGACCCCAGAGGTATGTTCAGAGAAGGCATGCTATGTTTCGAACTTTTGGACGGAACCAGTTCTTGCTTGGTGTGCCCTTCCAGCTACGTATAACGTTAATCCAAAAGGAGATGATGCTGTTTACGCTTTGAATGTCCATCGTTGTCTTTCTGTAGATGCTAATGGAGTAGGAGGCTATGATGGGAACGTGTCGCAGCGGTTCTTCTCTTATCCAGAGTAACAGCAGGGAAAGCATTGAAGAGTTAAATCACCTTGTTTGGTAGGCGGTTAAGAATGTGAGTCAAAATTGCCACTGCTTTTTGTTGTTGCTTCAAGGACACGGCTGTGAGGATTTTGATGGTATGTGCTGCGTGGATTTTAGGCGCCCCATTGCAGCAACATGGTATCAAAATCTGAGAAAATTTCAGCCTTTTTTGGCATCCATTCACTCAATTGGCAGTATTGGTTGTTTGCTATTACCTTGGTTGCTGTCATGTTTGCAAGGGCCCTGCAGAACATGGCAAACCTGGTCCTAGCTGTTCAAAAACAAAAAGGGGCAATTGTCAAATGGTACGGAACAAAGACAGTGGGATATTTTGACATTGATAATATGCCTTGGTTGGTTTTTTATTTCTTCTATTACTTATGCCTTGTTTTTACTCGTTCGCTTTCAAAGGTTCTTTTGTGCGACAGGAAGGGGGAGACGCAGGAGCGGAGCGGGCTGGACACTCGGACCACGCGTGGCAATCGGTCAGCCGAGGGGAATGTGCTCGAGCTTGTCTAGACGACAATTAACATGATGAGGCATGTTTACAGAGCACAGGGGCGTGGGAGACGGATGGCGCCAAGGAAAGGTAACCCCTTGCTGTTAATTGCTGGTAGTTAACCACCACTCAGGGGTCGCCTAGTATGCAAGGCTTAGCTTCAAGAACCAATCTGTTTAAAACGCGCAGCTTCTGAAAGCGTATAAAACCTCGTGCTTCTGTACCACACATTGACATTTGCTTGCATCAAGCTGCGTCCCGTCTCTTCATTCGCCGCAGTCAGGTTTACTAGGATCATCTTTAGGTTTATCTTAGGGGTATCTCGGGCTTATGGCAGCTTAGTTGTGTTTGGGTTTCCTAGTTATTATGACAGGCTCTAGTCCGCTCTTCACGCCGTGTGACCGTTGGCTTGGGTTTCTTGTGTGTCCGCGGTGGCTGGCACAAGATTTACCAACCCGGAAGGCTGCCGTGACTAAGTCAAGCTTGCGCTTATTGCTTACTGTGACTTACTGCTGAGTGCCCGTGGGGGTGTGGCTGAGCAAGGCGTCTTGGGCTACAGTTGGTAGTGCGTGCCTGATGCCTGCTCCTTTGGTCTTAGCAAGAGGCCTAGGGCATTTACACTGGGCCGTGGATACTTGCATGTATATGTCTAGCAGGAGCCAACTGTAAGGTTAGGACTAAGTCTTGTGTCCTCGGCTTTCATATCGTACGCCATCTTGGCATCTTCAGTGCCATGCTTTTGGATTGTAAGCTACGGGAACGTGGTTTCGTTGGCTGTTTGGGCGCCTATAGTCTTAGGGGCGTGTGTGTATGGGGGCTTTGGGTTAATATGATTTTAGTGTTGAGGTGTTGGGTAGGTGGTGTTTATGGGATATATAAGATGTCAAGGAGAAGGCTAGGGTTGAGTGGTAAAGGTGTTAGAGGTTCTCGTGGTTGAATTGTACAACAATAGTTTGTCAAGCTGGAGGTGCCGGGCGAGAATATACAGGTGAAATAACTTCCCATCCACCTTCACACAACCTGTTTAACGTTGATTTTCGTCTGATGTTAAAACCCAGAAGCAGCGAACAACCCTTACGGGCACTTCCTGTGTTTACAGGTGGATCGGGCAAATCACCTAAGTCTCTTCTTCTGTGGTGGGATGATCAACGGAGACAATGGGATTCGCACATAGAGACAGTCTCCGGTTCCCCTCAAATAGTACAACTGAATGCAGTTGTTCGTGTTTTCCGAAAACGGAACGTACCCCTCAACCTTGTTACTGATTCCGCTTCCGTTGCGGGTATCGTTACACGAGCTGAAGCTTCTGTGCTGCGGAGTGTTTCGCATTCCCAACTTTTTACCCTGTTACAGGAACTTATTTTCCTGTTGGACTCTCGATCTGCGCCTTATTTTGTTATGCATATTGGGTCTCATACCTCACTACCTGGTTTTCTTGCAGAAGGCAATCGACGAGCTGACGGACCTATTGACGTGACCAGTTCAAGTACTGCCAGACCGGATTGCACAAGCTAAACTAAGTCACTCTTTTTTCCATCGAAATGCTGGAGCTCTTAAGCGACAGTTTGACCTTACTTCTCAACAAGCGTCAAATATTGTTGCTGTCTGTCCTGATTGTCAAAAACATTCTTTCCCATCAATTGCTACAGGAGTTAATCCTAGAGGATGACAAAGCCTACAGTTACGGCAAACAGATGTCACACATGGTTCTGAATTTGGTAACCTTAAATATATCCACTCTTCCATTGATACATTTTCAGGTGCCTTGTTTGCCTCTTGTCACACAGGAGAAAAGGCACGAGATGTTCGTAGACCTTTAACGCGTGCTTTTGCTACTTTAGGTATTCCCTTAAGCTGGACCATTATCTGTCTTTATCTTTATGTTTCAACAACTGTAAAAACCTTTTTTTGCCCTATGGGGTATGACTCGTATTACTGGCATTCCTCATTCCCCCACCGGTCAATTTCTCATTGAACGGTCGCATCAGTCTCTAAAACGTTTATTACAACAACAAAAAGGGGGAAGGGGAATGGCTCTTCCGGAGGAACGGTTGCGGAAAGCATTGTACGTTTTTAATTTTGTGAATTGTTCTTTCATAGATAACAACCCACCGATAGTTCGACGTTTCACTGCAAATGCCTCCTTCGAGGCACGGGTTAAAGCCCCGGTATTGGTCCGAGATCCAGACACAGGTAAAATTATGGGACCGTATCCTCTTGTTACATGGGGAAAAGGTTATGCTTGCGTCTCTACAGAAAAAGGACCTAGACGGATCCCAGCGAAGACTGTAAGACCTTTCCGTGAACCTTTACTGCAGGCCACCGATACCGACACCGACCCTACGGAACGAAATAAAAACTGTGTGAGGATTACTGTTTTGCATTCATGTTAGATACCCAAAATCAGGACGTAGAATATACATTTCGCTTTTTACAGCGCCTAGAACGATCGCTATCACCCTGGATCAAACCACTTAACAAAGGTGATGCTCTCGGACCAAGCAGGGGAACAGGACAACTCATTGTACACGGGACATGTGCATGGAACAATGATTCCCTTGACACCGATAAGGGGAAGGGAGGATTCATCGTGAGAGAACAACTAGGTATTATGAAGGAGAATAGGAAAGATAAACATGGTTATTTAGTGTTTAATAGGTGTCTGCACGCTCGTAGAGATATATAGTTATGTAACCACAGGAGTGGTTTCTGCCCTGAGCCTGGTGGCGCACGCAGCTGCGGTTTGTGTCCTGGCTCAGAGATGTAAACAGGGGCTTCTCTGTTATGGTAAAGTGTCTCTCTTTGCATAAAGAAGAGGGAATGAAGGGAATGACCCCAGAGGTATGTTCAGAGAAGGCATGCTATGTTTCGAACTTTTGGACGGAACCAGTTCTTGCTTGGTGTGCCCTTCCAGCTACGTATAACGTTAATCCAAAAGGAGATGATGCTGTTTACGCTTTGAATGTCCATCGTTGTCTTTCTGTAGATGCTAATGGAGTAGGAGGCTATGATGGGAACGTGTCGCAGCGGTTCTTCTCTTATCCAGAGTAACAGCAGGGAAAGCATTGAAGAGTTAAATCACCTTGTTTGGTAGGCGGTTAAGAATGTGAGTCAAAATTGCCACTGCTTTTTGTTGTTGCTTCAAGGACACGGCTGTGAGGATTTTGATGGTATGTGCTGCGTGGATTTTAGGCGCCCCATTGCAGCAACATGGTATCAAAATCTGAGAAAATTTCAGCCTTTTTTGGCATCCATTCACTCAATTGGCAGTATTGGTTGTTTGCTATTACCTTGGTTGCTGTCATGTTTGCAAGGGCCCTGCAGAACATGGCAAACCTGGTCCTAGCTGTTCAAAAACAAAAAGGGGCAATTGTCAAATGGTACGGAACAAAGACAGTGGGATATTTTGACATTGATAATATGCCTTGGTTGGTTTTTTATTTCTTCTATTACTTATGCCTTGTTTTTACTCGTTCGCTTTCAAAGGTTCTTTTGTGCGACAGGAAGGGGGAGACGCAGGAGCGGAGCGGGCTGGACACTCGGACCACGCGTGGCAATCGGTCAGCCGAGGGGAATGTGCTCGAGCTTGTCTAGACGACAATTAACATGATGAGGCATGTTTACAGAGCACAGGGGCGTGGGAGACGGATGGCGCCAAGGAAAGGTAACCCCTTGCTGTTAATTGCTGGTAGTTAACCACCACTCAGGGGTCGCCTAGTATGCAAGGCTTAGCTTCAAGAACCAATCTGTTTAAAACGCGCAGCTTCTGAAAGCGTATAAAACCTCGTGCTTCTGTACCACACATTGACATTTGCTTGCATCAAGCTGCGTCCCGTCTCTTCATTCGCCGCAGTCAGGTTTACTAGGATCATCTTTAGGTTTATCTTAGGGGTATCTCGGGCTTATGGCAGCTTAGTTGTGTTTGGGTTTCCTAGTTATTATGACAGGCTCTAGTCCGCTCTTCACGCCGTGTGACCGTTGGCTTGGGTTTCTTGTGTGTCCGCGGTGGCTGGCACAAGATTTACCAACCCGGAAGGCTGCCGTGACTAAGTCAAGCTTGCGCTTATTGCTTACTGTGACTTACTGCTGAGTGCCCGTGGGGGTGTGGCTGAGCAAGGCGTCTTGGGCTACAGTTGGTAGTGCGTGCCTGATGCCTGCTCCTTTGGTCTTAGCAAGAGGCCTAGGGCATTTACACTGGGCCGTGGATACTTGCATGTATATGTCTAGCAGGAGCCAACTGTAAGGTTAGGACTAAGTCTTGTGTCCTCGGCTTTCATATCGTACGCCATCTTGGCATCTTCAGTGCCATGCTTTTGGATTGTAAGCTACGGGAACGTGGTTTCGTTGGCTGTTTGGGCGCCTATAGTCTTAGGGGCGTGTGTGTATGGGGGCTTTGGGTTAATATGATTTTAGTGTTGAGGTGTTGGGTAGGTGGTGTTTATGGGATATATAAGATGTCAAGGAGAAGGCTAGGGTTGAGTGGTAAAGGTGTTAGAGGTTCTCGTGGTTGAATTGTACAACAATAGTTTGTCAAGCTGGAGGTGCCGGGCGAGAATATACAGGTGAAATAACTTCCCATCCACCTTCACACAACCTGTTTAACGTTGATTTTCGTCTGATGTTAAAACCCAGAAGCAGCGAACAACCCTTACGGGCACTTCCTGTGTTTACAGGTGGATCGGGCAAATCACCTAAGTCTCTTCTTCTGTGGTGGGATGATCAACGGAGACAATGGGATTCGCACATAGAGACAGTCTCCGGTTCCCCTCAAATAGTACAACTGAATGCAGTTGTTCGTGTTTTCCGAAAACGGAACGTACCCCTCAACCTTGTTACTGATTCCGCTTCCGTTGCGGGTATCGTTACACGAGCTGAAGCTTCTGTGCTGCGGAGTGTTTCACATTCCCAACTTTTTACCCTGTTACAGGAACTTATTTTCCTGTTGGACTCTCGATCTGCGCCTTATTTTGTTATGCATATTGGGTCTCATACCTCACTACCTGGTTTTCTTGCAGAAGGCAATCGACGAGCTGACGGACCTATTGACGTGACCAGTTCAAGTACTGCCAGACCGGATTGCACAAGCTAAACTAAGTCACTCTTTTTTCCATCGAAATGCTGGAGCTCTTAAGCGACAGTTTGACCTTACTTCTCAACAAGCGTCAAATATTGTTGCTGTCTGTCCTGATTGTCAAAAACATTCTTTCCCATCAATTGCTACAGGAGTTAATCCTAGAGGATGACAAAGCCTACAGTTACGGCAAACAGATGTCACACATGGTTCTGAATTTGGTAACCTTAAATATATCCACTCTTCCATTGATACATTTTCAGGTGCCTTGTTTGCCTCTTGTCACACAGGAGAAAAGGCACGAGATGTTCGTAGACCTTTAACGCGTGCTTTTGCTACTTTAGGTATTCCCTTAAGCTGGACCATTATCTGTCTTTATCTTTATGTTTCAACAACTGTAAAAACCTTTTTTTGCCCTATGGGGTATGACTCGTATTACTGGCATTCCTCATTCCCCCACCGGTCAATTTCTCATTGAACGGTCGCATCAGTCTCTAAAACGTTTATTACAACAACAAAAAGGGGGAAGGGGAATGGCTCTTCCGGAGGAACGGTTGCGGAAAGCATTGTACGTTTTTAATTTTGTGAATTGTTCTTTCATAGATAACAACCCACCGATAGTTCGACGTTTCACTGCAAATGCCTCCTTCGAGGCACGGGTTAAAGCCCCGGTATTGGTCCGAGATCCAGACACAGGTAAAATTATGGGACCGTATCCTCTTGTTACATGGGGAAAAGGTTATGCTTGCGTCTCTACAGAAAAAGGACCTAGACGGATCCCAGCGAAGACTGTAAGACCTTTCCGTGAACCTTTACTGCAGGCCACCGATACCGACACCGACCCTACGGAACGAAATAAAAACTGTGTGAGGATTACTGTTTTGCATTCATGTTAGATACCCAAAATCAGGACGTAGAATATACATTTCGCTTTTTACAGCGCCTAGAACGATCGCTATCACCCTGGATCAAACCACTTAACAAAGGTGATGCTCTCGGACCAAGCAGGGGAACAGGACAACTCATTGTACACGGGACATGTGCATGGAACAATGATTCCCTTGACACCGATAAGGGGAAGGGAGGATTCATCGTGAGAGAACAACTAGGTATTATGAAGGAGAATAGGAAAGATAAACATGGTTATTTAGTGTTTAATAGGTGTCTGCACGCTCGTAGAGATATATAGTTATGTAACCACAGGAGTGGTTTCTGCCCTGAGCCTGGTGGCGCACGCAGCTGCGGTTTGTGTCCTGGCTCAGAGATGTAAACAGGGGCTTCTCTGTTATGGTAAAGTGTCTCTCTTTGCATAAAGAAGAGGGAATGAAGGGAATGACCCCAGAGGTATGTTCAGAGAAGGCATGCTATGTTTCGAACTTTTGGACGGAACCAGTTCTTGCTTGGTGTGCCCTTCCAGCTACGTATAACGTTAATCCAAAAGGAGATGATGCTGTTTACGCTTTGAATGTCCATCGTTGTCTTTCTGTAGATGCTAATGGAGTAGGAGGCTATGATGGGAACGTGTCGCAGCGGTTCTTCTCTTATCCAGAGTAACAGCAGGGAAAGCATTGAAGAGTTAAATCACCTTGTTTGGTAGGCGGTTAAGAATGTGAGTCAAAATTGCCACTGCTTTTTGTTGTTGCTTCAAGGACACGGCTGTGAGGATTTTGATGGTATGTGCTGCGTGGATTTTAGGCGCCCCATTGCAGCAACATGGTATCAAAATCTGAGAAAATTTCAGCCTTTTTTGGCATCCATTCACTCAATTGGCAGTATTGGTTGTTTGCTATTACCTTGGTTGCTGTCATGTTTGCAAGGGCCCTGCAGAACATGGCAAACCTGGTCCTAGCTGTTCAAAAACAAAAAGGGGCAATTGTCAAATGGTACGGAACAAAGACAGTGGGATATTTTGACATTGATAATATGCCTTGGTTGGTTTTTTATTTCTTCTATTACTTATGCCTTGTTTTTACTCGTTCGCTTTCAAAGGTTCTTTTGTGCGACAGGAAGGGGGAGACGCAGGAGCGGAGCGGGCTGGACACTCGGACCACGCGTGGCAATCGGTCAGCCGAGGGGAATGTGCTCGAGCTTGTCTAGACGACAATTAACATGATGAGGCATGTTTACAGAGCACAGGGGCGTGGGAGACGGATGGCGCCAAGGAAAGGTAACCCCTTGCTGTTAATTGCTGGTAGTTAACCACCACTCAGGGGTCGCCTAGTATGCAAGGCTTAGCTTCAAGAACCAATCTGTTTAAAACGCGCAGCTTCTGAAAGCGTATAAAACCTCGTGCTTCTGTACCACACATTGACATTTGCTTGCATCAAGCTGCGTCCCGTCTCTTCATTCGCCGCAGTCAGGTTTACTAGGATCATCTTTAGGTTTATCTTAGGGGTATCTCGGGCTTATGGCAGCTTAGTTGTGTTTGGGTTTCCTAGTTATTATGACAGGCTCTAGTCCGCTCTTCACGCCGTGTGACCGTTGGCTTGGGTTTCTTGTGTGTCCGCGGTGGCTGGCACAAGATTTACCAACCCGGAAGGCTGCCGTGACTAAGTCAAGCTTGCGCTTATTGCTTACTGTGACTTACTGCTGAGTGCCCGTGGGGGTGTGGCTGAGCAAGGCGTCTTGGGCTACAGTTGGTAGTGCGTGCCTGATGCCTGCTCCTTTGGTCTTAGCAAGAGGCCTAGGGCATTTACACTGGGCCGTGGATACTTGCATGTATATGTCTAGCAGGAGCCAACTGTAAGGTTAGGACTAAGTCTTGTGTCCTCGGCTTTCATATCGTACGCCATCTTGGCATCTTCAGTGCCATGCTTTTGGATTGTAAGCTACGGGAACGTGGTTTCGTTGGCTGTTTGGGCGCCTATAGTCTTAGGGGCGTGTGTGTATGGGGGCTTTGGGTTAATATGATTTTAGTGTTGAGGTGTTGGGTAGGTGGTGTTTATGGGATATATAAGATGTCAAGGAGAAGGCTAGGGTTGAGTGGTAAAGGTGTTAGAGGTTCTCGTGGTTGAATTGTACAACAATAGTTTGTCAAGCTGGAGGTGCCGGGCGAGAATATACAGGTGAAATAACTTCCCATCCACCTTCACACAACCTGTTTAACGTTGATTTTCGTCTGATGTTAAAACCCAGAAGCAGCGAACAACCCTTACGGGCACTTCCTGTGTTTACAGGTGGATCGGGCAAATCACCTAAGTCTCTTCTTCTGTGGTGGGATGATCAACGGAGACAATGGGATTCGCACATAGAGACAGTCTCCGGTTCCCCTCAAATAGTACAACTGAATGCAGTTGTTCGTGTTTTCCGAAAACGGAACGTACCCCTCAACCTTGTTACTGATTCCGCTTCCGTTGCGGGTATCGTTACACGAGCTGAAGCTTCTGTGCTGCGGAGTGTTTCACATTCCCAACTTTTTACCCTGTTACAGGAACTTATTTTCCTGTTGGACTCTCGATCTGCGCCTTATTTTGTTATGCATATTGGGTCTCATACCTCACTACCTGGTTTTCTTGCAGAAGGCAATCGACGAGCTGACGGACCTATTGACGTGACCAGTTCAAGTACTGCCAGACCGGATTGCACAAGCTAAACTAAGTCACTCTTTTTTCCATCGAAATGCTGGAGCTCTTAAGCGACAGTTTGACCTTACTTCTCAACAAGCGTCAAATATTGTTGCTGTCTGTCCTGATTGTCAAAAACATTCTTTCCCATCAATTGCTACAGGAGTTAATCCTAGAGGATGACAAAGCCTACAGTTACGGCAAACAGATGTCACACATGGTTCTGAATTTGGTAACCTTAAATATATCCACTCTTCCATTGATACATTTTCAGGTGCCTTGTTTGCCTCTTGTCACACAGGAGAAAAGGCACGAGATGTTCGTAGACCTTTAACGCGTGCTTTTGCTACTTTAGGTATTCCCTTAAGCTGGACCATTATCTGTCTTTATCTTTATGTTTCAACAACTGTAAAAACCTTTTTTTGCCCTATGGGGTATGACTCGTATTACTGGCATTCCTCATTCCCCCACCGGTCAATTTCTCATTGAACGGTCGCATCAGTCTCTAAAACGTTTATTACAACAACAAAAAGGGGGAAGGGGAATGGCTCTTCCGGAGGAACGGTTGCGGAAAGCATTGTACGTTTTTAATTTTGTGAATTGTTCTTTCATAGATAACAACCCACCGATAGTTCGACGTTTCACTGCAAATGCCTCCTTCGAGGCACGGGTTAAAGCCCCGGTATTGGTCCGAGATCCAGACACAGGTAAAATTATGGGACCGTATCCTCTTGTTACATGGGGAAAAGGTTATGCTTGCGTCTCTACAGAAAAAGGACCTAGACGGATCCCAGCGAAGACTGTAAGACCTTTCCGTGAACCTTTACTGCAGGCCACCGATACCGACACCGACCCTACGGAACGAAATAAAAACTGTGTGAGGATTACTGTTTTGCATTCATGTTAGATACCCAAAATCAGGACGTAGAATATACATTTCGCTTTTTACAGCGCCTAGAACGATCGCTATCACCCTGGATCAAACCACTTAACAAAGGTGATGCTCTCGGACCAAGCAGGGGAACAGGACAACTCATTGTACACGGGACATGTGCATGGAACAATGATTCCCTTGACACCGATAAGGGGAAGGGAGGATTCATCGTGAGAGAACAACTAGGTATTATGAAGGAGAATAGGAAAGATAAACATGGTTATTTAGTGTTTAATAGGTGTCTGCACGCTCGTAGAGATATATAGTTATGTAACCACAGGAGTGGTTTCTGCCCTGAGCCTGGTGGCGCACGCAGCTGCGGTTTGTGTCCTGGCTCAGAGATGTAAACAGGGGCTTCTCTGTTATGGTAAAGTGTCTCTCTTTGCATAAAGAAGAGGGAATGAAGGGAATGACCCCAGAGGTATGTTCAGAGAAGGCATGCTATGTTTCGAACTTTTGGACGGAACCAGTTCTTGCTTGGTGTGCCCTTCCAGCTACGTATAACGTTAATCCAAAAGGAGATGATGCTGTTTACGCTTTGAATGTCCATCGTTGTCTTTCTGTAGATGCTAATGGAGTAGGAGGCTATGATGGGAACGTGTCGCAGCGGTTCTTCTCTTATCCAGAGTAACAGCAGGGAAAGCATTGAAGAGTTAAATCACCTTGTTTGGTAGGCGGTTAAGAATGTGAGTCAAAATTGCCACTGCTTTTTGTTGTTGCTTCAAGGACACGGCTGTGAGGATTTTGATGGTATGTGCTGCGTGGATTTTAGGCGCCCCATTGCAGCAACATGGTATCAAAATCTGAGAAAATTTCAGCCTTTTTTGGCATCCATTCACTCAATTGGCAGTATTGGTTGTTTGCTATTACCTTGGTTGCTGTCATGTTTGCAAGGGCCCTGCAGAACATGGCAAACCTGGTCCTAGCTGTTCAAAAACAAAAAGGGGCAATTGTCAAATGGTACGGAACAAAGACAGTGGGATATTTTGACATTGATAATATGCCTTGGTTGGTTTTTTATTTCTTCTATTACTTATGCCTTGTTTTTACTCGTTCGCTTTCAAAGGTTCTTTTGTGCGACAGGAAGGGGGAGACGCAGGAGCGGAGCGGGCTGGACACTCGGACCACGCGTGGCAATCGGTCAGCCGAGGGGAATGTGCTCGAGCTTGTCTAGACGACAATTAACATGATGAGGCATGTTTACAGAGCACAGGGGCGTGGGAGACGGATGGCGCCAAGGAAAGGTAACCCCTTGCTGTTAATTGCTGGTAGTTAACCACCACTCAGGGGTCGCCTAGTATGCAAGGCTTAGCTTCAAGAACCAATCTGTTTAAAACGCGCAGCTTCTGAAAGCGTATAAAACCTCGTGCTTCTGTACCACACATTGACATTTGCTTGCATCAAGCTGCGTCCCGTCTCTTCATTCGCCGCAGTCAGGTTTACTAGGATCATCTTTAGGTTTATCTTAGGGGTATCTCGGGCTTATGGCAGCTTAGTTGTGTTTGGGTTTCCTAGTTATTATGACAGGCTCTAGTCCGCTCTTCACGCCGTGTGACCGTTGGCTTGGGTTTCTTGTGTGTCCGCGGTGGCTGGCACAAGATTTACCAACCCGGAAGGCTGCCGTGACTAAGTCAAGCTTGCGCTTATTGCTTACTGTGACTTACTGCTGAGTGCCCGTGGGGGTGTGGCTGAGCAAGGCGTCTTGGGCTACAGTTGGTAGTGCGTGCCTGATGCCTGCTCCTTTGGTCTTAGCAAGAGGCCTAGGGCATTTACACTGGGCCGTGGATACTTGCATGTATATGTCTAGCAGGAGCCAACTGTAAGGTTAGGACTAAGTCTTGTGTCCTCGGCTTTCATATCGTACGCCATCTTGGCATCTTCAGTGCCATGCTTTTGGATTGTAAGCTACGGGAACGTGGTTTCGTTGGCTGTTTGGGCGCCTATAGTCTTAGGGGCGTGTGTGTATGGGGGCTTTGGGTTAATATGATTTTAGTGTTGAGGTGTTGGGTAGGTGGTGTTTATGGGATATATAAGATGTCAAGGAGAAGGCTAGGGTTGAGTGGTAAAGGTGTTAGAGGTTCTCGTGGTTGAATTGTACAACAATAGTTTGTCAAGCTGGAGGTGCCGGGCGAGAATATACAGGTGAAATAACTTCCCATCCACCTTCACACAACCTGTTTAACGTTGATTTTCGTCTGATGTTAAAACCCAGAAGCAGCGAACAACCCTTACGGGCACTTCCTGTGTTTACAGGTGGATCGGGCAAATCACCTAAGTCTCTTCTTCTGTGGTGGGATGATCAACGGAGACAATGGGATTCGCACATAGAGACAGTCTCCGGTTCCCCTCAAATAGTACAACTGAATGCAGTTGTTCGTGTTTTCCGAAAACGGAACGTACCCCTCAACCTTGTTACTGATTCCGCTTCCGTTGCGGGTATCGTTACACGAGCTGAAGCTTCTGTGCTGCGGAGTGTTTCGCATTCCCAACTTTTTACCCTGTTACAGGAACTTATTTTCCTGTTGGACTCTCGATCTGCGCCTTATTTTGTTATGCATATTGGGTCTCATACCTCACTACCTGGTTTTCTTGCAGAAGGCAATCGACGAGCTGACGGACCTATTGACGTGACCAGTTCAAGTACTGCCAGACCGGATTGCACAAGCTAAACTAAGTCACTCTTTTTTCCATCGAAATGCTGGAGCTCTTAAGCGACAGTTTGACCTTACTTCTCAACAAGCGTCAAATATTGTTGCTGTCTGTCCTGATTGTCAAAAACATTCTTTCCCATCAATTGCTACAGGAGTTAATCCTAGAGGATGACAAAGCCTACAGTTACGGCAAACAGATGTCACACATGGTTCTGAATTTGGTAACCTTAAATATATCCACTCTTCCATTGATACATTTTCAGGTGCCTTGTTTGCCTCTTGTCACACAGGAGAAAAGGCACGAGATGTTCGTAGACCTTTAACGCGTGCTTTTGCTACTTTAGGTATTCCCTTAAGCTGGACCATTATCTGTCTTTATCTTTATGTTTCAACAACTGTAAAAACCTTTTTTTGCCCTATGGGGTATGACTCGTATTACTGGCATTCCTCATTCCCCCACCGGTCAATTTCTCATTGAACGGTCGCATCAGTCTCTAAAACGTTTATTACAACAACAAAAAGGGGGAAGGGGAATGGCTCTTCCGGAGGAACGGTTGCGGAAAGCATTGTACGTTTTTAATTTTGTGAATTGTTCTTTCATAGATAACAACCCACCGATAGTTCGACGTTTCACTGCAAATGCCTCCTTCGAGGCACGGGTTAAAGCCCCGGTATTGGTCCGAGATCCAGACACAGGTAAAATTATGGGACCGTATCCTCTTGTTACATGGGGAAAAGGTTATGCTTGCGTCTCTACAGAAAAAGGACCTAGACGGATCCCAGCGAAGACTGTAAGACCTTTCCGTGAACCTTTACTGCAGGCCACCGATACCGACACCGACCCTACGGAACGAAATAAAAACTGTGTGAGGATTACTGTTTTGCATTCATGTTAGATACCCAAAATCAGGACGTAGAATATACATTTCGCTTTTTACAGCGCCTAGAACGATCGCTATCACCCTGGATCAAACCACTTAACAAAGGTGATGCTCTCGGACCAAGCAGGGGAACAGGACAACTCATTGTACACGGGACATGTGCATGGAACAATGATTCCCTTGACACCGATAAGGGGAAGGGAGGATTCATCGTGAGAGAACAACTAGGTATTATGAAGGAGAATAGGAAAGATAAACATGGTTATTTAGTGTTTAATAGGTGTCTGCACGCTCGTAGAGATATATAGTTATGTAACCACAGGAGTGGTTTCTGCCCTGAGCCTGGTGGCGCACGCAGCTGCGGTTTGTGTCCTGGCTCAGAGATGTAAACAGGGGCTTCTCTGTTATGGTAAAGTGTCTCTCTTTGCATAAAGAAGAGGGAATGAAGGGAATGACCCCAGAGGTATGTTCAGAGAAGGCATGCTATGTTTCGAACTTTTGGACGGAACCAGTTCTTGCTTGGTGTGCCCTTCCAGCTACGTATAACGTTAATCCAAAAGGAGATGATGCTGTTTACGCTTTGAATGTCCATCGTTGTCTTTCTGTAGATGCTAATGGAGTAGGAGGCTATGATGGGAACGTGTCGCAGCGGTTCTTCTCTTATCCAGAGTAACAGCAGGGAAAGCATTGAAGAGTTAAATCACCTTGTTTGGTAGGCGGTTAAGAATGTGAGTCAAAATTGCCACTGCTTTTTGTTGTTGCTTCAAGGACACGGCTGTGAGGATTTTGATGGTATGTGCTGCGTGGATTTTAGGCGCCCCATTGCAGCAACATGGTATCAAAATCTGAGAAAATTTCAGCCTTTTTTGGCATCCATTCACTCAATTGGCAGTATTGGTTGTTTGCTATTACCTTGGTTGCTGTCATGTTTGCAAGGGCCCTGCAGAACATGGCAAACCTGGTCCTAGCTGTTCAAAAACAAAAAGGGGCAATTGTCAAATGGTACGGAACAAAGACAGTGGGATATTTTGACATTGATAATATGCCTTGGTTGGTTTTTTATTTCTTCTATTACTTATGCCTTGTTTTTACTCGTTCGCTTTCAAAGGTTCTTTTGTGCGACAGGAAGGGGGAGACGCAGGAGCGGAGCGGGCTGGACACTCGGACCACGCGTGGCAATCGGTCAGCCGAGGGGAATGTGCTCGAGCTTGTCTAGACGACAATTAACATGATGAGGCATGTTTACAGAGCACAGGGGCGTGGGAGACGGATGGCGCCAAGGAAAGGTAACCCCTTGCTGTTAATTGCTGGTAGTTAACCACCACTCAGGGGTCGCCTAGTATGCAAGGCTTAGCTTCAAGAACCAATCTGTTTAAAACGCGCAGCTTCTGAAAGCGTATAAAACCTCGTGCTTCTGTACCACACATTGACATTTGCTTGCATCAAGCTGCGTCCCGTCTCTTCATTCGCCGCAGTCAGGTTTACTAGGATCATCTTTAGGTTTATCTTAGGGGTATCTCGGGCTTATGGCAGCTTAGTTGTGTTTGGGTTTCCTAGTTATTATGACAGGCTCTAGTCCGCTCTTCACGCCGTGTGACCGTTGGCTTGGGTTTCTTGTGTGTCCGCGGTGGCTGGCACAAGATTTACCAACCCGGAAGGCTGCCGTGACTAAGTCAAGCTTGCGCTTATTGCTTACTGTGACTTACTGCTGAGTGCCCGTGGGGGTGTGGCTGAGCAAGGCGTCTTGGGCTACAGTTGGTAGTGCGTGCCTGATGCCTGCTCCTTTGGTCTTAGCAAGAGGCCTAGGGCATTTACACTGGGCCGTGGATACTTGCATGTATATGTCTAGCAGGAGCCAACTGTAAGGTTAGGACTAAGTCTTGTGTCCTCGGCTTTCATATCGTACGCCATCTTGGCATCTTCAGTGCCATGCTTTTGGATTGTAAGCTACGGGAACGTGGTTTCGTTGGCTGTTTGGGCGCCTATAGTCTTAGGGGCGTGTGTGTATGGGGGCTTTGGGTTAATATGATTTTAGTGTTGAGGTGTTGGGTAGGTGGTGTTTATGGGATATATAAGATGTCAAGGAGAAGGCTAGGGTTGAGTGGTAAAGGTGTTAGAGGTTCTCGTGGTTGAATTGTACAACAATAGTTTGTCAAGCTGGAGGTGCCGGGCGAGAATATACAGGTGAAATAACTTCCCATCCACCTTCACACAACCTGTTTAACGTTGATTTTCGTCTGATGTTAAAACCCAGAAGCAGCGAACAACCCTTACGGGCACTTCCTGTGTTTACAGGTGGATCGGGCAAATCACCTAAGTCTCTTCTTCTGTGGTGGGATGATCAACGGAGACAATGGGATTCGCACATAGAGACAGTCTCCGGTTCCCCTCAAATAGTACAACTGAATGCAGTTGTTCGTGTTTTCCGAAAACGGAACGTACCCCTCAACCTTGTTACTGATTCCGCTTCCGTTGCGGGTATCGTTACACGAGCTGAAGCTTCTGTGCTGCGGAGTGTTTCGCATTCCCAACTTTTTACCCTGTTACAGGAACTTATTTTCCTGTTGGACTCTCGATCTGCGCCTTATTTTGTTATGCATATTGGGTCTCATACCTCACTACCTGGTTTTCTTGCAGAAGGCAATCGACGAGCTGACGGACCTATTGACGTGACCAGTTCAAGTACTGCCAGACCGGATTGCACAAGCTAAACTAAGTCACTCTTTTTTCCATCGAAATGCTGGAGCTCTTAAGCGACAGTTTGACCTTACTTCTCAACAAGCGTCAAATATTGTTGCTGTCTGTCCTGATTGTCAAAAACATTCTTTCCCATCAATTGCTACAGGAGTTAATCCTAGAGGATGACAAAGCCTACAGTTATGGCAAACAGATGTCACACATGGTTCTGAATTTGGTAACCTTAAATATATCCACTCTTCCATTGATACATTTTCAGGTGCCTTGTTTGCCTCTTGTCACACAGGAGAAAAGGCACGAGATGTTCGTAGACCTTTAACGCGTGCTTTTGCTACTTTAGGTATTCCCTTAAGCTGGACCATTATCTGTCTTTATCTTTATGTTTCAACAACTGTAAAAACCTTTTTTTGCCCTATGGGGTATGACTCGTATTACTGGCATTCCTCATTCCCCCACCGGTCAATTTCTCATTGAACGGTCGCATCAGTCTCTAAAACGTTTATTACAACAACAAAAAGGGGGAAGGGGAATGGCTCTTCCGGAGGAACGGTTGCGGAAAGCATTGTACGTTTTTAATTTTGTGAATTGTTCTTTCATAGATAACAACCCACCGATAGTTCGACGTTTCACTGCAAATGCCTCCTTCGAGGCACGGGTTAAAGCCCCGGTATTGGTCCGAGATCCAGACACAGGTAAAATTATGGGACCGTATCCTCTTGTTACATGGGGAAAAGGTTATGCTTGCGTCTCTACAGAAAAAGGACCTAGACGGATCCCAGCGAAGACTGTAAGACCTTTCCGTGAACCTTTACTGCAGGCCACCGATACCGACACCGACCCTACGGAACGAAATAAAAACTGTGTGAGGATTACTGTTTTGCATTCATGTTAGATACCCAAAATCAGGACGTAGAATATACATTTCGCTTTTTACAGCGCCTAGAACGATCGCTATCACCCTGGATCAAACCACTTAACAAAGGTGATGCTCTCGGACCAAGCAGGGGAACAGGACAACTCATTGTACACGGGACATGTGCATGGAACAATGATTCCCTTGACACCGATAAGGGGAAGGGAGGATTCATCGTGAGAGAACAACTAGGTATTATGAAGGAGAATAGGAAAGATAAACATGGTTATTTAGTGTTTAATAGGTGTCTGCACGCTCGTAGAGATATATAGTTATGTAACCACAGGAGTGGTTTCTGCCCTGAGCCTGGTGGCGCACGCAGCTGCGGTTTGTGTCCTGGCTCAGAGATGTAAACAGGGGCTTCTCTGTTATGGTAAAGTGTCTCTCTTTGCATAAAGAAGAGGGAATGAAGGGAATGACCCCAGAGGTATGTTCAGAGAAGGCATGCTATGTTTCGAACTTTTGGACGGAACCAGTTCTTGCTTGGTGTGCCCTTCCAGCTACGTATAACGTTAATCCAAAAGGAGATGATGCTGTTTACGCTTTGAATGTCCATCGTTGTCTTTCTGTAGATGCTAATGGAGTAGGAGGCTATGATGGGAACGTGTCGCAGCGGTTCTTCTCTTATCCAGAGTAACAGCAGGGAAAGCATTGAAGAGTTAAATCACCTTGTTTGGTAGGCGGTTAAGAATGTGAGTCAAAATTGCCACTGCTTTTTGTTGTTGCTTCAAGGACACGGCTGTGAGGATTTTGATGGTATGTGCTGCGTGGATTTTAGGCGCCCCATTGCAGCAACATGGTATCAAAATCTGAGAAAATTTCAGCCTTTTTTGGCATCCATTCACTCAATTGGCAGTATTGGTTGTTTGCTATTACCTTGGTTGCTGTCATGTTTGCAAGGGCCCTGCAGAACATGGCAAACCTGGTCCTAGCTGTTCAAAAACAAAAAGGGGCAATTGTCAAATGGTACGGAACAAAGACAGTGGGATATTTTGACATTGATAATATGCCTTGGTTGGTTTTTTATTTCTTCTATTACTTATGCCTTGTTTTTACTCGTTCGCTTTCAAAGGTTCTTTTGTGCGA
This sequence comes from Falco punctatus, assembly GCF_963210335.1. Taxonomy (NCBI): domain Eukaryota; kingdom Metazoa; phylum Chordata; class Aves; order Falconiformes; family Falconidae; genus Falco; species Falco punctatus. The sequence goes on from NW_027660106.1 coordinate 52,305, forward strand.
CAGGAAGGGGGAGACGCAGGAGCGGAGCGGGCTGGACACTCGGACCACGCGTGGCAATCGGTCAGCCGAGGGGAATGTGCTCGAGCTTGTCTAGACGACAATTAACATGATGAGGCATGTTTACAGAGCACAGGGGCGTGGGAGACGGATGGCGCCAAGGAAAGGTAACCCCTTGCTGTTAATTGCTGGTAGTTAACCACCACTCAGGGGTCGCCTAGTATGCAAGGCTTAGCTTCAAGAACCAATCTGTTTAAAACGCGCAGCTTCTGAAAGCGTATAAAACCTCGTGCTTCTGTACCACACATTGACATTTGCTTGCATCAAGCTGCGTCCCGTCTCTTCATTCGCCGCAGTCAGGTTTACTAGGATCATCTTTAGGTTTATCTTAGGGGTATCTCGGGCTTATGGCAGCTTAGTTGTGTTTGGGTTTCCTAGTTATTATGACAGGCTCTAGTCCGCTCTTCACGCCGTGTGACCGTTGGCTTGGGTTTCTTGTGTGTCCGCGGTGGCTGGCACAAGATTTACCAACCCGGAAGGCTGCCGTGACTAAGTCAAGCTTGCGCTTATTGCTTACTGTGACTTACTGCTGAGTGCCCGTGGGGGTGTGGCTGAGCAAGGCGTCTTGGGCTACAGTTGGTAGTGCGTGCCTGATGCCTGCTCCTTTGGTCTTAGCAAGAGGCCTAGGGCATTTACACTGGGCCGTGGATACTTGCATGTATATGTCTAGCAGGAGCCAACTGTAAGGTTAGGACTAAGTCTTGTGTCCTCGGCTTTCATATCGTACGCCATCTTGGCATCTTCAGTGCCATGCTTTTGGATTGTAAGCTACGGGAACGTGGTTTCGTTGGCTGTTTGGGCGCCTATAGTCTTAGGGGCGTGTGTGTATGGGGGCTTTGGGTTAATATGATTTTAGTGTTGAGGTGTTGGGTAGGTGGTGTTTATGGGATATATAAGATGTCAAGGAGAAGGCTAGGGTTGAGTGGTAAAGGTGTTAGAGGTTCTCGTGGTTGAATTGTACAACAATAGTTTGTCAAGCTGGAGGTGCCGGGCGAGAATATACAGGTGAAATAACTTCCCATCCACCTTCACACAACCTGTTTAACGTTGATTTTCGTCTGATGTTAAAACCCAGAAGCAGCGAACAACCCTTACGGGCACTTCCTGTGTTTACAGGTGGATCGGGCAAATCACCTAAGTCTCTTCTTCTGTGGTGGGATGATCAACGGAGACAATGGGATTCGCACATAGAGACAGTCTCCGGTTCCCCTCAAATAGTACAACTGAATGCAGTTGTTCGTGTTTTCCGAAAACGGAACGTACCCCTCAACCTTGTTACTGATTCCGCTTCCGTTGCGGGTATCGTTACACGAGCTGAAGCTTCTGTGCTGCGGAGTGTTTCACATTCCCAACTTTTTACCCTGTTACAGGAACTTATTTTCCTGTTGGACTCTCGATCTGCGCCTTATTTTGTTATGCATATTGGGTCTCATACCTCACTACCTGGTTTTCTTGCAGAAGGCAATCGACGAGCTGACGGACCTATTGACGTGACCAGTTCAAGTACTGCCAGACCGGATTGCACAAGCTAAACTAAGTCACTCTTTTTTCCATCGAAATGCTGGAGCTCTTAAGCGACAGTTTGACCTTACTTCTCAACAAGCGTCAAATATTGTTGCTGTCTGTCCTGATTGTCAAAAACATTCTTTCCCATCAATTGCTACAGGAGTTAATCCTAGAGGATGACAAAGCCTACAGTTACGGCAAACAGATGTCACACATGGTTCTGAATTTGGTAACCTTAAATATATCCACTCTTCCATTGATACATTTTCAGGTGCCTTGTTTGCCTCTTGTCACACAGGAGAAAAGGCACGAGATGTTCGTAGACCTTTAACGCGTGCTTTTGCTACTTTAGGTATTCCCTTAAGCTGGACCATTATCTGTCTTTATCTTTATGTTTCAACAACTGTAAAAACCTTTTTTTGCCCTATGGGGTATGACTCGTATTACTGGCATTCCTCATTCCCCCACCGGTCAATTTCTCATTGAACGGTCGCATCAGTCTCTAAAACGTTTATTACAACAACAAAAAGGGGGAAGGGGAATGGCTCTTCCGGAGGAACGGTTGCGGAAAGCATTGTACGTTTTTAATTTTGTGAATTGTTCTTTCATAGATAACAACCCACCGATAGTTCGACGTTTCACTGCAAATGCCTCCTTCGAGGCACGGGTTAAAGCCCCGGTATTGGTCCGAGATCCAGACACAGGTAAAATTATGGGACCGTATCCTCTTGTTACATGGGGAAAAGGTTATGCTTGCGTCTCTACAGAAAAAGGACCTAGACGGATCCCAGCGAAGACTGTAAGACCTTTCCGTGAACCTTTACTGCAGGCCACCGATACCGACACCGACCCTACGGAACGAAATAAAAACTGTGTGAGGATTACTGTTTTGCATTCATGTTAGATACCCAAAATCAGGACGTAGAATATACATTTCGCTTTTTACAGCGCCTAGAACGATCGCTATCACCCTGGATCAAACCACTTAACAAAGGTGATGCTCTCGGACCAAGCAGGGGAACAGGACAACTCATTGTACACGGGACATGTGCATGGAACAATGATTCCCTTGACACCGATAAGGGGAAGGGAGGATTCATCGTGAGAGAACAACTAGGTATTATGAAGGAGAATAGGAAAGATAAACATGGTTATTTAGTGTTTAATAGGTGTCTGCACGCTCGTAGAGATATATAGTTATGTAACCACAGGAGTGGTTTCTGCCCTGAGCCTGGTGGCGCACGCAGCTGCGGTTTGTGTCCTGGCTCAGAGATGTAAACAGGGGCTTCTCTGTTATGGTAAAGTGTCTCTCTTTGCATAAAGAAGAGGGAATGAAGGGAATGACCCCAGAGGTATGTTCAGAGAAGGCATGCTATGTTTCGAACTTTTGGACGGAACCAGTTCTTGCTTGGTGTGCCCTTCCAGCTACGTATAACGTTAATCCAAAAGGAGATGATGCTGTTTACGCTTTGAATGTCCATCGTTGTCTTTCTGTAGATGCTAATGGAGTAGGAGGCTATGATGGGAACGTGTCGCAGCGGTTCTTCTCTTATCCAGAGTAACAGCAGGGAAAGCATTGAAGAGTTAAATCACCTTGTTTGGTAGGCGGTTAAGAATGTGAGTCAAAATTGCCACTGCTTTTTGTTGTTGCTTCAAGGACACGGCTGTGAGGATTTTGATGGTATGTGCTGCGTGGATTTTAGGCGCCCCATTGCAGCAACATGGTATCAAAATCTGAGAAAATTTCAGCCTTTTTTGGCATCCATTCACTCAATTGGCAGTATTGGTTGTTTGCTATTACCTTGGTTGCTGTCATGTTTGCAAGGGCCCTGCAGAACATGGCAAACCTGGTCCTAGCTGTTCAAAAACAAAAAGGGGCAATTGTCAAATGGTACGGAACAAAGACAGTGGGATATTTTGACATTGATAATATGCCTTGGTTGGTTTTTTATTTCTTCTATTACTTATGCCTTGTTTTTACTCGTTCGCTTTCAAAGGTTCTTTTGTGCGACAGGAAGGGGGAGACGCAGGAGCGGAGCGGGCTGGACACTCGGACCACGCGTGGCAATCGGTCAGCCGAGGGGAATGTGCTCGAGCTTGTCTAGACGACAATTAACATGATGAGGCATGTTTACAGAGCACAGGGGCGTGGGAGACGGATGGCGCCAAGGAAAGGTAACCCCTTGCTGTTAATTGCTGGTAGTTAACCACCACTCAGGGGTCGCCTAGTATGCAAGGCTTAGCTTCAAGAACCAATCTGTTTAAAACGCGCAGCTTCTGAAAGCGTATAAAACCTCGTGCTTCTGTACCACACATTGACATTTGCTTGCATCAAGCTGCGTCCCGTCTCTTCATTCGCCGCAGTCAGGTTTACTAGGATCATCTTTAGGTTTATCTTAGGGGTATCTCGGGCTTATGGCAGCTTAGTTGTGTTTGGGTTTCCTAGTTATTATGACAGGCTCTAGTCCGCTCTTCACGCCGTGTGACCGTTGGCTTGGGTTTCTTGTGTGTCCGCGGTGGCTGGCACAAGATTTACCAACCCGGAAGGCTGCCGTGACTAAGTCAAGCTTGCGCTTATTGCTTACTGTGACTTACTGCTGAGTGCCCGTGGGGGTGTGGCTGAGCAAGGCGTCTTGGGCTACAGTTGGTAGTGCGTGCCTGATGCCTGCTCCTTTGGTCTTAGCAAGAGGCCTAGGGCATTTACACTGGGCCGTGGATACTTGCATGTATATGTCTAGCAGGAGCCAACTGTAAGGTTAGGACTAAGTCTTGTGTCCTCGGCTTTCATATCGTACGCCATCTTGGCATCTTCAGTGCCATGCTTTTGGATTGTAAGCTACGGGAACGTGGTTTCGTTGGCTGTTTGGGCGCCTATAGTCTTAGGGGCGTGTGTGTATGGGGGCTTTGGGTTAATATGATTTTAGTGTTGAGGTGTTGGGTAGGTGGTGTTTATGGGATATATAAGATGTCAAGGAGAAGGCTAGGGTTGAGTGGTAAAGGTGTTAGAGGTTCTCGTGGTTGAATTGTACAACAATAGTTTGTCAAGCTGGAGGTGCCGGGCGAGAATATACAGGTGAAATAACTTCCCATCCACCTTCACACAACCTGTTTAACGTTGATTTTCGTCTGATGTTAAAACCCAGAAGCAGCGAACAACCCTTACGGGCACTTCCTGTGTTTACAGGTGGATCGGGCAAATCACCTAAGTCTCTTCTTCTGTGGTGGGATGATCAACGGAGACAATGGGATTCGCACATAGAGACAGTCTCCGGTTCCCCTCAAATAGTACAACTGAATGCAGTTGTTCGTGTTTTCCGAAAACGGAACGTACCCCTCAACCTTGTTACTGATTCCGCTTCCGTTGCGGGTATCGTTACACGAGCTGAAGCTTCTGTGCTGCGGAGTGTTTCGCATTCCCAACTTTTTACCCTGTTACAGGAACTTATTTTCCTGTTGGACTCTCGATCTGCGCCTTATTTTGTTATGCATATTGGGTCTCATACCTCACTACCTGGTTTTCTTGCAGAAGGCAATCGACGAGCTGACGGACCTATTGACGTGACCAGTTCAAGTACTGCCAGACCGGATTGCACAAGCTAAACTAAGTCACTCTTTTTTCCATCGAAATGCTGGAGCTCTTAAGCGACAGTTTGACCTTACTTCTCAACAAGCGTCAAATATTGTTGCTGTCTGTCCTGATTGTCAAAAACATTCTTTCCCATCAATTGCTACAGGAGTTAATCCTAGAGGATGACAAAGCCTACAGTTACGGCAAACAGATGTCACACATGGTTCTGAATTTGGTAACCTTAAATATATCCACTCTTCCATTGATACATTTTCAGGTGCCTTGTTTGCCTCTTGTCACACAGGAGAAAAGGCACGAGATGTTCGTAGACCTTTAACGCGTGCTTTTGCTACTTTAGGTATTCCCTTAAGCTGGACCATTATCTGTCTTTATCTTTATGTTTCAACAACTGTAAAAACCTTTTTTTGCCCTATGGGGTATGACTCGTATTACTGGCATTCCTCATTCCCCCACCGGTCAATTTCTCATTGAACGGTCGCATCAGTCTCTAAAACGTTTATTACAACAACAAAAAGGGGGAAGGGGAATGGCTCTTCCGGAGGAACGGTTGCGGAAAGCATTGTACGTTTTTAATTTTGTGAATTGTTCTTTCATAGATAACAACCCACCGATAGTTCGACGTTTCACTGCAAATGCCTCCTTCGAGGCACGGGTTAAAGCCCCGGTATTGGTCCGAGATCCAGACACAGGTAAAATTATGGGACCGTATCCTCTTGTTACATGGGGAAAAGGTTATGCTTGCGTCTCTACAGAAAAAGGACCTAGACGGATCCCAGCGAAGACTGTAAGACCTTTCCGTGAACCTTTACTGCAGGCCACCGATACCGACACCGACCCTACGGAACGAAATAAAAACTGTGTGAGGATTACTGTTTTGCATTCATGTTAGATACCCAAAATCAGGACGTAGAATATACATTTCGCTTTTTACAGCGCCTAGAACGATCGCTATCACCCTGGATCAAACCACTTAACAAAGGTGATGCTCTCGGACCAAGCAGGGGAACAGGACAACTCATTGTACACGGGACATGTGCATGGAACAATGATTCCCTTGACACCGATAAGGGGAAGGGAGGATTCATCGTGAGAGAACAACTAGGTATTATGAAGGAGAATAGGAAAGATAAACATGGTTATTTAGTGTTTAATAGGTGTCTGCACGCTCGTAGAGATATATAGTTATGTAACCACAGGAGTGGTTTCTGCCCTGAGCCTGGTGGCGCACGCAGCTGCGGTTTGTGTCCTGGCTCAGAGATGTAAACAGGGGCTTCTCTGTTATGGTAAAGTGTCTCTCTTTGCATAAAGAAGAGGGAATGAAGGGAATGACCCCAGAGGTATGTTCAGAGAAGGCATGCTATGTTTCGAACTTTTGGACGGAACCAGTTCTTGCTTGGTGTGCCCTTCCAGCTACGTATAACGTTAATCCAAAAGGAGATGATGCTGTTTACGCTTTGAATGTCCATCGTTGTCTTTCTGTAGATGCTAATGGAGTAGGAGGCTATGATGGGAACGTGTCGCAGCGGTTCTTCTCTTATCCAGAGTAACAGCAGGGAAAGCATTGAAGAGTTAAATCACCTTGTTTGGTAGGCGGTTAAGAATGTGAGTCAAAATTGCCACTGCTTTTTGTTGTTGCTTCAAGGACACGGCTGTGAGGATTTTGATGGTATGTGCTGCGTGGATTTTAGGCGCCCCATTGCAGCAACATGGTATCAAAATCTGAGAAAATTTCAGCCTTTTTTGGCATCCATTCACTCAATTGGCAGTATTGGTTGTTTGCTATTACCTTGGTTGCTGTCATGTTTGCAAGGGCCCTGCAGAACATGGCAAACCTGGTCCTAGCTGTTCAAAAACAAAAAGGGGCAATTGTCAAATGGTACGGAACAAAGACAGTGGGATATTTTGACATTGATAATATGCCTTGGTTGGTTTTTTATTTCTTCTATTACTTATGCCTTGTTTTTACTCGTTCGCTTTCAAAGGTTCTTTTGTGCGACAGGAAGGGGGAGACGCAGGAGCGGAGCGGGCTGGACACTCGGACCACGCGTGGCAATCGGTCAGCCGAGGGGAATGTGCTCGAGCTTGTCTAGACGACAATTAACATGATGAGGCATGTTTACAGAGCACAGGGGCGTGGGAGACGGATGGCGCCAAGGAAAGGTAACCCCTTGCTGTTAATTGCTGGTAGTTAACCACCACTCAGGGGTCGCCTAGTATGCAAGGCTTAGCTTCAAGAACCAATCTGTTTAAAACGCGCAGCTTCTGAAAGCGTATAAAACCTCGTGCTTCTGTACCACACATTGACATTTGCTTGCATCAAGCTGCGTCCCGTCTCTTCATTCGCCGCAGTCAGGTTTACTAGGATCATCTTTAGGTTTATCTTAGGGGTATCTCGGGCTTATGGCAGCTTAGTTGTGTTTGGGTTTCCTAGTTATTATGACAGGCTCTAGTCCGCTCTTCACGCCGTGTGACCGTTGGCTTGGGTTTCTTGTGTGTCCGCGGTGGCTGGCACAAGATTTACCAACCCGGAAGGCTGCCGTGACTAAGTCAAGCTTGCGCTTATTGCTTACTGTGACTTACTGCTGAGTGCCCGTGGGGGTGTGGCTGAGCAAGGCGTCTTGGGCTACAGTTGGTAGTGCGTGCCTGATGCCTGCTCCTTTGGTCTTAGCAAGAGGCCTAGGGCATTTACACTGGGCCGTGGATACTTGCATGTATATGTCTAGCAGGAGCCAACTGTAAGGTTAGGACTAAGTCTTGTGTCCTCGGCTTTCATATCGTACGCCATCTTGGCATCTTCAGTGCCATGCTTTTGGATTGTAAGCTACGGGAACGTGGTTTCGTTGGCTGTTTGGGCGCCTATAGTCTTAGGGGCGTGTGTGTATGGGGGCTTTGGGTTAATATGATTTTAGTGTTGAGGTGTTGGGTAGGTGGTGTTTATGGGATATATAAGATGTCAAGGAGAAGGCTAGGGTTGAGTGGTAAAGGTGTTAGAGGTTCTCGTGGTTGAATTGTACAACAATAGTTTGTCAAGCTGGAGGTGCCGGGCGAGAATATACAGGTGAAATAACTTCCCATCCACCTTCACACAACCTGTTTAACGTTGATTTTCGTCTGATGTTAAAACCCAGAAGCAGCGAACAACCCTTACGGGCACTTCCTGTGTTTACAGGTGGATCGGGCAAATCACCTAAGTCTCTTCTTCTGTGGTGGGATGATCAACGGAGACAATGGGATTCGCACATAGAGACAGTCTCCGGTTCCCCTCAAATAGTACAACTGAATGCAGTTGTTCGTGTTTTCCGAAAACGGAACGTACCCCTCAACCTTGTTACTGATTCCGCTTCCGTTGCGGGTATCGTTACACGAGCTGAAGCTTCTGTGCTGCGGAGTGTTTCGCATTCCCAACTTTTTACCCTGTTACAGGAACTTATTTTCCTGTTGGACTCTCGATCTGCGCCTTATTTTGTTATGCATATTGGGTCTCATACCTCACTACCTGGTTTTCTTGCAGAAGGCAATCGACGAGCTGACGGACCTATTGACGTGACCAGTTCAAGTACTGCCAGACCGGATTGCACAAGCTAAACTAAGTCACTCTTTTTTCCATCGAAATGCTGGAGCTCTTAAGCGACAGTTTGACCTTACTTCTCAACAAGCGTCAAATATTGTTGCTGTCTGTCCTGATTGTCAAAAACATTCTTTCCCATCAATTGCTACAGGAGTTAATCCTAGAGGATGACAAAGCCTACAGTTACGGCAAACAGATGTCACACATGGTTCTGAATTTGGTAACCTTAAATATATCCACTCTTCCATTGATACATTTTCAGGTGCCTTGTTTGCCTCTTGTCACACAGGAGAAAAGGCACGAGATGTTCGTAGACCTTTAACGCGTGCTTTTGCTACTTTAGGTATTCCCTTAAGCTGGACCATTATCTGTCTTTATCTTTATGTTTCAACAACTGTAAAAACCTTTTTTTGCCCTATGGGGTATGACTCGTATTACTGGCATTCCTCATTCCCCCACCGGTCAATTTCTCATTGAACGGTCGCATCAGTCTCTAAAACGTTTATTACAACAACAAAAAGGGGGAAGGGGAATGGCTCTTCCGGAGGAACGGTTGCGGAAAGCATTGTACGTTTTTAATTTTGTGAATTGTTCTTTCATAGATAACAACCCACCGATAGTTCGACGTTTCACTGCAAATGCCTCCTTCGAGGCACGGGTTAAAGCCCCGGTATTGGTCCGAGATCCAGACACAGGTAAAATTATGGGACCGTATCCTCTTGTTACATGGGGAAAAGGTTATGCTTGCGTCTCTACAGAAAAAGGACCTAGACGGATCCCAGCGAAGACTGTAAGACCTTTCCGTGAACCTTTACTGCAGGCCACCGATACCGACACCGACCCTACGGAACGAAATAAAAACTGTGTGAGGATTACTGTTTTGCATTCATGTTAGATACCCAAAATCAGGACGTAGAATATACATTTCGCTTTTTACAGCGCCTAGAACGATCGCTATCACCCTGGATCAAACCACTTAACAAAGGTGATGCTCTCGGACCAAGCAGGGGAACAGGACAACTCATTGTACACGGGACATGTGCATGGAACAATGATTCCCTTGACACCGATAAGGGGAAGGGAGGATTCATCGTGAGAGAACAACTAGGTATTATGAAGGAGAATAGGAAAGATAAACATGGTTATTTAGTGTTTAATAGGTGTCTGCACGCTCGTAGAGATATATAGTTATGTAACCACAGGAGTGGTTTCTGCCCTGAGCCTGGTGGCGCACGCAGCTGCGGTTTGTGTCCTGGCTCAGAGATGTAAACAGGGGCTTCTCTGTTATGGTAAAGTGTCTCTCTTTGCATAAAGAAGAGGGAATGAAGGGAATGACCCCAGAGGTATGTTCAGAGAAGGCATGCTATGTTTCGAACTTTTGGACGGAACCAGTTCTTGCTTGGTGTGCCCTTCCAGCTACGTATAACGTTAATCCAAAAGGAGATGATGCTGTTTACGCTTTGAATGTCCATCGTTGTCTTTCTGTAGATGCTAATGGAGTAGGAGGCTATGATGGGAACGTGTCGCAGCGGTTCTTCTCTTATCCAGAGTAACAGCAGGGAAAGCATTGAAGAGTTAAATCACCTTGTTTGGTAGGCGGTTAAGAATGTGAGTCAAAATTGCCACTGCTTTTTGTTGTTGGTTCAAGGACACGGCTGTGAGGATTTTGATGGTATGTGCTGCGTGGATTTTAGGCGCCCCATTGCAGCAACATGGTATCAAAATCTGAGAAAATTTCAGCCTTTTTTGGCATCCATTCACTCAATTGGCAGTATTGGTTGTTTGCTATTACCTTGGTTGCTGTCATGTTTGCAAGGGCCCTGCAGAACATGGCAAACCTGGTCCTAGCTGTTCAAAAACAAAAAGGGGCAATTGTCAAATGGTACGGAACAAAGACAGTGGGATATTTTGACATTGATAATATGCCTTGGTTGGTTTTTTATTTCTTCTATTACTTATGCCTTGTTTTTACTCGTTCGCTTTCAAAGGTTCTTTTGTGCGACAGGAAGGGGGAGACGCAGGAGCGGAGCGGGCTGGACACTCGGACCACGCGTGGCAATCGGTCAGCCGAGGGGAATGTGCTCGAGCTTGTCTAGACGACAATTAACATGATGAGGCATGTTTACAGAGCACAGGGGCGTGGGAGACGGATGGCGCCAAGGAAAGGTAACCCCTTGCTGTTAATTGCTGGTAGTTAACCACCACTCAGGGGTCGCCTAGTATGCAAGGCTTAGCTTCAAGAACCAATCTGTTTAAAACGCGCAGCTTCTGAAAGCGTATAAAACCTCGTGCTTCTGTACCACACATTGACATTTGCTTGCATCAAGCTGCGTCCCGTCTCTTCATTCGCCGCAGTCAGGTTTACTAGGATCATCTTTAGGTTTATCTTAGGGGTATCTCGGGCTTATGGCAGCTTAGTTGTGTTTGGGTTTCCTAGTTATTATGACAGGCTCTAGTCCGCTCTTCACGCCGTGTGACCGTTGGCTTGGGTTTCTTGTGTGTCCGCGGTGGCTGGCACAAGATTTACCAACCCGGAAGGCTGCCGTGACTAAGTCAAGCTTGCGCTTATTGCTTACTGTGACTTACTGCTGAGTGCCCGTGGGGGTGTGGCTGAGCAAGGCGTCTTGGGCTACAGTTGGTAGTGCGTGCCTGATGCCTGCTCCTTTGGTCTTAGCAAGAGGCCTAGGGCATTTACACTGGGCCGTGGATACTTGCATGTATATGTCTAGCAGGAGCCAACTGTAAGGTTAGGACTAAGTCTTGTGTCCTCGGCTTTCATATCGTACGCCATCTTGGCATCTTCAGTGCCATGCTTTTGGATTGTAAGCTACGGGAACGTGGTTTCGTTGGCTGTTTGGGCGCCTATAGTCTTAGGGGCGTGTGTGTATGGGGGCTTTGGGTTAATATGATTTTAGTGTTGAGGTGTTGGGTAGGTGGTGTTTATGGGATATATAAGATGTCAAGGAGAAGGCTAGGGTTGAGTGGTAAAGGTGTTAGAGGTTCTCGTGGTTGAATTGTACAACAATAGTTTGTCAAGCTGGAGGTGCCGGGCGAGAATATACAGGTGAAATAACTTCCCATCCACCTTCACACAACCTGTTTAACGTTGATTTTCGTCTGATGTTAAAACCCAGAAGCAGCGAACAACCCTTACGGGCACTTCCTGTGTTTACAGGTGGATCGGGCAAATCACCTAAGTCTCTTCTTCTGTGGTGGGATGATCAACGGAGACAATGGGATTCGCACATAGAGACAGTCTCCGGTTCCCCTCAAATAGTACAACTGAATGCAGTTGTTCGTGTTTTCCGAAAACGGAACGTACCCCTCAACCTTGTTACTGATTCCGCTTCCGTTGCGGGTATCGTTACACGAGCTGAAGCTTCTGTGCTGCGGAGTGTTTCACATTCCCAACTTTTTACCCTGTTACAGGAACTTATTTTCCTGTTGGACTCTCGATCTGCGCCTTATTTTGTTATGCATATTGGGTCTCATACCTCACTACCTGGTTTTCTTGCAGAAGGCAATCGACGAGCTGACGGACCTATTGACGTGACCAGTTCAAGTACTGCCAGACCGGATTGCACAAGCTAAACTAAGTCACTCTTTTTTCCATCGAAATGCTGGAGCTCTTAAGCGACAGTTTGACCTTACTTCTCAACAAGCGTCAAATATTGTTGCTGTCTGTCCTGATTGTCAAAAACATTCTTTCCCATCAATTGCTACAGGAGTTAATCCTAGAGGATGACAAAGCCTACAGTTACGGCAAACAGATGTCACACATGGTTCTGAATTTGGTAACCTTAAATATATCCACTCTTCCATTGATACATTTTCAGGTGCCTTGTTTGCCTCTTGTCACACAGGAGAAAAGGCACGAGATGTTCGTAGACCTTTAACGCGTGCTTTTGCTACTTTAGGTATTCCCTTAAGCTGGACCATTATCTGTCTTTATCTTTATGTTTCAACAACTGTAAAAACCTTTTTTTGCCCTATGGGGTATGACTCGTATTACTGGCATTCCTCATTCCCCCACCGGTCAATTTCTCATTGAACGGTCGCATCAGTCTCTAAAACGTTTATTACAACAACAAAAAGGGGGAAGGGGAATGGCTCTTCCGGAGGAACGGTTGCGGAAAGCATTGTACGTTTTTAATTTTGTGAATTGTTCTTTCATAGATAACAACCCACCGATAGTTCGACGTTTCACTGCAAATGCCTCCTTCGAGGCACGGGTTAAAGCCCCGGTATTGGTCCGAGATCCAGACACAGGTAAAATTATGGGACCGTATCCTCTTGTTACATGGGGAAAAGGTTATGCTTGCGTCTCTACAGAAAAAGGACCTAGACGGATCCCAGCGAAGACTGTAAGACCTTTCCGTGAACCTTTACTGCAGGCCACCGATACCGACACCGACCCTACAGAACGAAATAAAAACTGTGTGAGGATTACTGTTTTGCATTCATGTTAGATACCCAAAATCAGGACGTAGAATATACATTTCGCTTTTTACAGCGCCTAGAACGATCGCTATCACCCTGGATCAAACCACTTAACAAAGGTGATGCTCTCGGACCAAGCAGGGGAACAGGACAACTCATTGTACACGGGACATGTGCATGGAACAATGATTCCCTTGACACCGATAAGGGGAAGGGAGGATTCATCGTGAGAGAACAACTAGGTATTATGAAGGAGAATAGGAAAGATAAACATGGTTATTTAGTGTTTAATAGGTGTCTGCACGCTCGTAGAGATATATAGTTATGTAACCACAGGAGTGGTTTCTGCCCTGAGCCTGGTGGCGCACGCAGCTGCGGTTTGTGTCCTGGCTCAGAGATGTAAACAGGGGCTTCTCTGTTATGGTAAAGTGTCTCTCTTTGCATAAAGAAGAGGGAATGAAGGGAATGACCCCAGAGGTATGTTCAGAGAAGGCATGCTATGTTTCGAACTTTTGGACGGAACCAGTTCTTGCTTGGTGTGCCCTTCCAGCTACGTATAACGTTAATCCAAAAGGAGATGATGCTGTTTACGCTTTGAATGTCCATCGTTGTCTTTCTGTAGATGCTAATGGAGTAGGAGGCTATGATGGGAACGTGTCGCAGCGGTTCTTCTCTTATCCAGAGTAACAGCAGGGAAAGCATTGAAGAGTTAAATCACCTTGTTTGGTAGGCGGTTAAGAATGTGAGTCAAAATTGCCACTGCTTTTTGTTGTTGCTTCAAGGACACGGCTGTGAGGATTTTGATGGTATGTGCTGCGTGGATTTTAGGCGCCCCATTGCAGCAACATGGTATCAAAATCTGAGAAAATTTCAGCCTTTTTTGGCATCCATTCACTCAATTGGCAGTATTGGTTGTTTGCTATTACCTTGGTTGCTGTCATGTTTGCAAGGGCCCTGCAGAACATGGCAAACCTGGTCCTAGCTGTTCAAAAACAAAAAGGGGCAATTGTCAAATGGTACGGAACAAAGACAGTGGGATATTTTGACATTGATAATATGCCTTGGTTGGTTTTTTATTTCTTCTATTACTTATGCCTTGTTTTTACTCGTTCGCTTTCAAAGGTTCTTTTGTGCGACAGGAAGGGGGAGACGCAGGAGCGGAGCGGGCTGGACACTCGGACCACGCGTGGCAATCGGTCAGCCGAGGGGAATGTGCTCGAGCTTGTCTAGACGACAATTAACATGATGAGGCATGTTTACAGAGCACAGGGGCGTGGGAGACGGATGGCGCCAAGGAAAGGTAACCCCTTGCTGTTAATTGCTGGTAGTTAACCACCACTCAGGGGTCGCCTAGTATGCAAGGCTTAGCTTCAAGAACCAATCTGTTTAAAACGCGCAGCTTCTGAAAGCGTATAAAACCTCGTGCTTCTGTACCACACATTGACATTTGCTTGCATCAAGCTGCGTCCCGTCTCTTCATTCGCCGCAGTCAGGTTTACTAGGATCATCTTTAGGTTTATCTTAGGGGTATCTCGGGCTTATGGCAGCTTAGTTGTGTTTGGGTTTCCTAGTTATTATGACAGGCTCTAGTCCGCTCTTCACGCCGTGTGACCGTTGGCTTGGGTTTCTTGTGTGTCCGCGGTGGCTGGCACAAGATTTACCAACCCGGAAGGCTGCCGTGACTAAGTCAAGCTTGCACTTATTGCTTACTGTGACTTACTGCTGAGTGCCCGTGGGGGTGTGGCTGAGCAAGGCGTCTTGGGCTACAGTTGGTAGTGCGTGCCTGATGCCTGCTCCTTTGGTCTTAGCAAGAGGCCTAGGGCATTTACACTGGGCCGTGGATACTTGCATGTATATGTCTAGCAGGAGCCAACTGTAAGGTTAGGACTAAGTCTTGTGTCCTCGGCTTTCATATCGTACGCCATCTTGGCATCTTCAGTGCCATGCTTTTGGATTGTAAGCTACGGGAACGTGGTTTCGTTGGCTGTTTGGGCGCCTATAGTCTTAGGGGCGTGTGTGTATGGGGGCTTTGGGTTAATATGATTTTAGTGTTGAGGTGTTGGGTAGGTGGTGTTTATGGGATATATAAGATGTCAAGGAGAAGGCTAGGGTTGAGTGGTAAAGGTGTTAGAGGTTCTCGTGGTTGAATTGTACAACAATAGTTTGTCAAGCTGGAGGTGCCGGGCGAGAATATACAGGTGAAATAACTTCCCATCCACCTTCACACAACCTGTTTAACGTTGATTTTCGTCTGATGTTAAAACCCAGAAGCAGCGAACAACCCTTACGGGCACTTCCTGTGTTTACAGGTGGATCGGGCAAATCACCTAAGTCTCTTCTTCTGTGGTGGGATGATCAACGGAGACAATGGGATTCGCACATAGAGACAGTCTCCGGTTCCCCTCAAATAGTACAACTGAATGCAGTTGTTCGTGTTTTCCGAAAACGGAACGTACCCCTCAACCTTGTTACTGATTCCGCTTCCGTTGCGGGTATCGTTACACGAGCTGAAGCTTCTGTGCTGCGGAGTGTTTCGCATTCCCAACTTTTTACCCTGTTACAGGAACTTATTTTCCTGTTGGACTCTCGATCTGCGCCTTATTTTGTTATGCATATTGGGTCTCATACCTCACTACCTGGTTTTCTTGCAGAAGGCAATCGACGAGCTGACGGACCTATTGACGTGACCAGTTCAAGTACTGCCAGACCGGATTGCACAAGCTAAACTAAGTCACTCTTTTTTCCATCGAAATGCTGGAGCTCTTAAGCGACAGTTTGACCTTACTTCTCAACAAGCGTCAAATATTGTTGCTGTCTGTCCTGATTGTCAAAAACATTCTTTCCCATCAATTGCTACAGGAGTTAATCCTAGAGGATGACAAAGCCTACAGTTACGGCAAACAGATGTCACACATGGTTCTGAATTTGGTAACCTTAAATATATCCACTCTTCCATTGATACATTTTCAGGTGCCTTGTTTGCCTCTTGTCACACAGGAGAAAAGGCACGAGATGTTCGTAGACCTTTAACGCGTGCTTTTGCTACTTTAGGTATTCCCTTAAGCTGGACCATTATCTGTCTTTATCTTTATGTTTCAACAACTGTAAAAACCTTTTTTTGCCCTATGGGGTATGACTCGTATTACTGGCATTCCTCATTCCCCCACCGGTCAATTTCTCATTGAACGGTCGCATCAGTCTCTAAAACGTTTATTACAACAACAAAAAGGGGGAAGGGGAATGGCTCTTCCGGAGGAACGGTTGCGGAAAGCATTGTACGTTTTTAATTTTGTGAATTGTTCTTTCATAGATAACAACCCACCGATAGTTCGACGTTTCACTGCAAATGCCTCCTTCGAGGCACGGGTTAAAGCCCCGGTATTGGTCCGAGATCCAGACACAGGTAAAATTATGGGACCGTATCCTCTTGTTACATGGGGAAAAGGTTATGCTTGCGTCTCTACAGAAAAAGGACCTAGACGGATCCCAGCGAAGACTGTAAGACCTTTCCGTGAACCTTTACTGCAGGCCACCGATACCGACACCGACCCTACGGAACGAAATAAAAACTGTGTGAGGATTACTGTTTTGCATTCATGTTAGATACCCAAAATCAGGACGTAGAATATACATTTCGCTTTTTACAGCGCCTAGAACGATCGCTATCACCCTGGATCAAACCACTTAACAAAGGTGATGCTCTCGGACCAAGCAGGGGAACAGGACAACTCATTGTACACGGGACATGTGCATGGAACAATGATTCCCTTGACACCGATAAGGGGAAGGGAGGATTCATCGTGAGAGAACAACTAGGTATTATGAAGGAGAATAGGAAAGATAAACATGGTTATTTAGTGTTTAATAGGTGTCTGCACGCTCGTAGAGATATATAGTTATGTAACCACAGGAGTGGTTTCTGCCCTGAGCCTGGTGGCGCACGCAGCTGCGGTTTGTGTCCTGGCTCAGAGATGTAAACAGGGGCTTCTCTGTTATGGTAAAGTGTCTCTCTTTGCATAAAGAAGAGGGAATGAAGGGAATGACCCCAGAGGTATGTTCAGAGAAGGCATGCTATGTTTCGAACTTTTGGACGGAACCAGTTCTTGCTTGGTGTGCCCTTCCAGCTACGTATAACGTTAATCCAAAAGGAGATGATGCTGTTTACGCTTTGAATGTCCATCGTTGTCTTTCTGTAGATGCTAATGGAGTAGGAGGCTATGATGGGAACGTGTCGCAGCGGTTCTTCTCTTATCCAGAGTAACAGCAGGGAAAGCATTGAAGAGTTAAATCACCTTGTTTGGTAGGCGGTTAAGAATGTGAGTCAAAATTGCCACTGCTTTTTGTTGTTGCTTCAAGGACACGGCTGTGAGGATTTTGATGGTATGTGCTGCGTGGATTTTAGGCGCCCCATTGCAGCAACATGGTATCAAAATCTGAGAAAATTTCAGCCTTTTTTGGCATCCATTCACTCAATTGGCAGTATTGGTTGTTTGCTATTACCTTGGTTGCTGTCATGTTTGCAAGGGCCCTGCAGAACATGGCAAACCTGGTCCTAGCTGTTCAAAAACAAAAAGGGGCAATTGTCAAATGGTACGGAACAAAGACAGTGGGATATTTTGACATTGATAATATGCCTTGGTTGGTTTTTTATTTCTTCTATTACTTATGCCTTGTTTTTACTCGTTCGCTTTCAAAGGTTCTTTTGTGCGACAGGAAGGGGGAGACGCAGGAGCGGAGCGGGCTGGACACTCGGACCACGCGTGGCAATCGGTCAGCCGAGGGGAATGTGCTCGAGCTTGTCTAGACGACAATTAACATGATGAGGCATGTTTACAGAGCACAGGGGCGTGGGAGACGGATGGCGCCAAGGAAAGGTAACCCCTTGCTGTTAATTGCTGGTAGTTAACCACCACTCAGGGGTCGCCTAGTATGCAAGGCTTAGCTTCAAGAACCAATCTGTTTAAAACGCGCAGCTTCTGAAAGCGTATAAAACCTCGTGCTTCTGTACCACACATTGACATTTGCTTGCATCAAGCTGCGTCCCGTCTCTTCATTCGCCGCAGTCAGGTTTACTAGGATCATCTTTAGGTTTATCTTAGGGGTATCTCGGGCTTATGGCAGCTTAGTTGTGTTTGGGTTTCCTAGTTATTATGACAGGCTCTAGTCCGCTCTTCACGCCGTGTGACCGTTGGCTTGGGTTTCTTGTGTGTCCGCGGTGGCTGGCACAAGATTTACCAACCCGGAAGGCTGCCGTGACTAAGTCAAGCTTGCGCTTATTGCTTACTGTGACTTACTGCTGAGTGCCCGTGGGGGTGTGGCTGAGCAAGGCGTCTTGGGCTACAGTTGGTAGTGCGTGCCTGATGCCTGCTCCTTTGGTCTTAGCAAGAGGCCTAGGGCATTTACACTGGGCCGTGGATACTTGCATGTATATGTCTAGCAGGAGCCAACTGTAAGGTTAGGACTAAGTCTTGTGTCCTCGGCTTTCATATCGTACGCCATCTTGGCATCTTCAGTGCCATGCTTTTGGATTGTAAGCTACGGGAACGTGGTTTCGTTGGCTGTTTGGGCGCCTATAGTCTTAGGGGCGTGTGTGTATGGGGGCTTTGGGTTAATATGATTTTAGTGTTGAGGTGTTGGGTAGGTGGTGTTTATGGGATATATAAGATGTCAAGGAGAAGGCTAGGGTTGAGTGGTAAAGGTGTTAGAGGTTCTCGTGGTTGAATTGTACAACAATAGTTTGTCAAGCTGGAGGTGCCGGGCGAGAATATACAGGTGAAATAACTTCCCATCCACCTTCACACAACCTGTTTAACGTTGATTTTCGTCTGATGTTAAAACCCAGAAGCAGCGAACAACCCTTACGGGCACTTCCTGTGTTTACAGGTGGATCGGGCAAATCACCTAAGTCTCTTCTTCTGTGGTGGGATGATCAACGGAGACAATGGGATTCGCACATAGAGACAGTCTCCGGTTCCCCTCAAATAGTACAACTGAATGCAGTTGTTCGTGTTTTCCGAAAACGGAACGTACCCCTCAACCTTGTTACTGATTCCGCTTCCGTTGCGGGTATCGTTACACGAGCTGAAGCTTCTGTGCTGCGGAGTGTTTCGCATTCCCAACTTTTTACCCTGTTACAGGAACTTATTTTCCTGTTGGACTCTCGATCTGCGCCTTATTTTGTTATGCATATTGGGTCTCATACCTCACTACCTGGTTTTCTTGCAGAAGGCAATCGACGAGCTGACGGACCTATTGACGTGACCAGTTCAAGTACTGCCAGACCGGATTGCACAAGCTAAACTAAGTCACTCTTTTTTCCATCGAAATGCTGGAGCTCTTAAGCGACAGTTTGACCTTACTTCTCAACAAGCGTCAAATATTGTTGCTGTCTGTCCTGATTGTCAAAAACATTCTTTCCCATCAATTGCTACAGGAGTTAATCCTAGAGGATGACAAAGCCTACAGTTACGGCAAACAGATGTCACACATGGTTCTGAATTTGGTAACCTTAAATATATCCACTCTTCCATTGATACATTTTCAGGTGCCTTGTTTGCCTCTTGTCACACAGGAGAAAAGGCACGAGATGTTCGTAGACCTTTAACGCGTGCTTTTGCTACTTTAGGTATTCCCTTAAGCTGGACCATTATCTGTCTTTATCTTTATGTTTCAACAACTGTAAAAACCTTTTTTTGCCCTATGGGGTATGACTCGTATTACTGGCATTCCTCATTCCCCCACCGGTCAATTTCTCATTGAACGGTCGCATCAGTCTCTAAAACGTTTATTACAACAACAAAAAGGGGGAAGGGGAATGGCTCTTCCGGAGGAACGGTTGCGGAAAGCATTGTACGTTTTTAATTTTGTGAATTGTTCTTTCATAGATAACAACCCACCGATAGTTCGACGTTTCACTGCAAATGCCTCCTTCGAGGCACGGGTTAAAGCCCCGGTATTGGTCCGAGATCCAGACACAGGTAAAATTATGGGACCGTATCCTCTTGTTACATGGGGAAAAGGTTATGCTTGCGTCTCTACAGAAAAAGGACCTAGACGGATCCCAGCGAAGACTGTAAGACCTTTCCGTGAACCTTTACTGCAGGCCACCGATACCGACACCGACCCTACGGAACGAAATAAAAACTGTGTGAGGATTACTGTTTTGCATTCATGTTAGATACCCAAAATCAGGACGTAGAATATACATTTCGCTTTTTACAGCGCCTAGAACGATCGCTATCACCCTGGATCAAACCACTTAACAAAGGTGATGCTCTCGGACCAAGCAGGGGAACAGGACAACTCATTGTACACGGGACATGTGCATGGAACAATGATTCCCTTGACACCGATAAGGGGAAGGGAGGATTCATCGTGAGAGAACAACTAGGTATTATGAAGGAGAATAGGAAAGATAAACATGGTTATTTAGTGTTTAATAGGTGTCTGCACGCTCGTAGAGATATATAGTTATGTAACCACAGGAGTGGTTTCTGCCCTGAGCCTGGTGGCGCACGCAGCTGCGGTTTGTGTCCTGGCTCAGAGATGTAAACAGGGGCTTCTCTGTTATGGTAAAGTGTCTCTCTTTGCATAAAGAAGAGGGAATGAAGGGAATGACCCCAGAGGTATGTTCAGAGAAGGCATGCTATGTTTCGAACTTTTGGACGGAACCAGTTCTTGCTTGGTGTGCCCTTCCAGCTACGTATAACGTTAATCCAAAAGGAGATGATGCTGTTTACGCTTTGAATGTCCATCGTTGTCTTTCTGTAGATGCTAATGGAGTAGGAGGCTATGATGGGAACGTGTCGCAGCGGTTCTTCTCTTATCCAGAGTAACAGCAGGGAAAGCATTGAAGAGTTAAATCACCTTGTTTGGTAGGCGGTTAAGAATGTGAGTCAAAATTGCCACTGCTTTTTGTTGTTGCTTCAAGGACACGGCTGTGAGGATTTTGATGGTATGTGCTGCGTGGATTTTAGGCGCCCCATTGCAGCAACATGGTATCAAAATCTGAGAAAATTTCAGCCTTTTTTGGCATCCATTCACTCAATTGGCAGTATTGGTTGTTTGCTATTACCTTGGTTGCTGTCATGTTTGCAAGGGCCCTGCAGAACATGGCAAACCTGGTCCTAGCTGTTCAAAAACAAAAAGGGGCAATTGTCAAATGGTACGGAACAAAGACAGTGGGATATTTTGACATTGATAATATGCCTTGGTTGGTTTTTTATTTCTTCTATTACTTATGCCTTGTTTTTACTCGTTCGCTTTCAAAGGTTCTTTTGTGCGACAGGAAGGGGGAGACGCAGGAGCGGAGCGGGCTGGACACTCGGACCACGCGTGGCAATCGGTCAGCCGAGGGGAATGTGCTCGAGCTTGTCTAGACGACAATTAACATGATGAGGCATGTTTACAGAGCACAGGGGCGTGGGAGACGGATGGCGCCAAGGAAAGGTAACCCCTTGCTGTTAATTGCTGGTAGTTAACCACCACTCAGGGGTCGCCTAGTATGCAAGGCTTAGCTTCAAGAACCAATCTGTTTAAAACGCGCAGCTTCTGAAAGCGTATAAAACCTCGTGCTTCTGTACCACACATTGACATTTGCTTGCATCAAGCTGCGTCCCGTCTCTTCATTCGCCGCAGTCAGGTTTACTAGGATCATCTTTAGGTTTATCTTAGGGGTATCTCGGGCTTATGGCAGCTTAGTTGTGTTTGGGTTTCCTAGTTATTATGACAGGCTCTAGTCCGCTCTTCACGCCGTGTGACCGTTGGCTTGGGTTTCTTGTGTGTCCGCGGTGGCTGGCACAAGATTTACCAACCCGGAAGGCTGCCGTGACTAAGTCAAGCTTGCGCTTATTGCTTACTGTGACTTACTGCTGAGTGCCCGTGGGGGTGTGGCTGAGCAAGGCGTCTTGGGCTACAGTTGGTAGTGCGTGCCTGATGCCTGCTCCTTTGGTCTTAGCAAGAGGCCTAGGGCATTTACACTGGGCCGTGGATACTTGCATGTATATGTCTAGCAGGAGCCAACTGTAAGGTTAGGACTAAGTCTTGTGTCCTCGGCTTTCATATCGTACGCCATCTTGGCATCTTCAGTGCCATGCTTTTGGATTGTAAGCTACGGGAACGTGGTTTCGTTGGCTGTTTGGGCGCCTATAGTCTTAGGGGCGTGTGTGTATGGGGGCTTTGGGTTAATATGATTTTAGTGTTGAGGTGTTGGGTAGGTGGTGTTTATGGGATATATAAGATGTCAAGGAGAAGGCTAGGGTTGAGTGGTAAAGGTGTTAGAGGTTCTCGTGGTTGAATTGTACAACAATAGTTTGTCAAGCTGGAGGTGCCGGGCGAGAATATACAGGTGAAATAACTTCCCATCCACCTTCACACAACCTGTTTAACGTTGATTTTCGTCTGATGTTAAAACCCAGAAGCAGCGAACAACCCTTACGGGCACTTCCTGTGTTTACAGGTGGATCGGGCAAATCACCTAAGTCTCTTCTTCTGTGGTGGGATGATCAACGGAGACAATGGGATTCGCACATAGAGACAGTCTCCGGTTCCCCTCAAATAGTACAACTGAATGCAGTTGTTCGTGTTTTCCGAAAACGGAACGTACCCCTCAACCTTGTTACTGATTCCGCTTCCGTTGCGGGTATCGTTACACGAGCTGAAGCTTCTGTGCTGCGGAGTGTTTCACATTCCCAACTTTTTACCCTGTTACAGGAACTTATTTTCCTGTTGGACTCTCGATCTGCGCCTTATTTTGTTATGCATATTGGGTCTCATACCTCACTACCTGGTTTTCTTGCAGAAGGCAATCGACGAGCTGACGGACCTATTGACGTGACCAGTTCAAGTACTGCCAGACCGGATTGCACAAGCTAAACTAAGTCACTCTTTTTTCCATCGAAATGCTGGAGCTCTTAAGCGACAGTTTGACCTTACTTCTCAACAAGCGTCAAATATTGTTGCTGTCTGTCCTGATTGTCAAAAACATTCTTTCCCATCAATTGCTACAGGAGTTAATCCTAGAGGATGACAAAGCCTACAGTTACGGCAAACAGATGTCACACATGGTTCTGAATTTGGTAACCTTAAATATATCCACTCTTCCATTGATACATTTTCAGGTGCCTTGTTTGCCTCTTGTCACACAGGAGAAAAGGCACGAGATGTTCGTAGACCTTTAACGCGTGCTTTTGCTACTTTAGGTATTCCCTTAAGCTGGACCATTATCTGTCTTTATCTTTATGTTTCAACAACTGTAAAAACCTTTTTTTGCCCTATGGGGTATGACTCGTATTACTGGCATTCCTCATTCCCCCACCGGTCAATTTCTCATTGAACGGTCGCATCAGTCTCTAAAACGTTTATTACAACAACAAAAAGGGGGAAGGGGAATGGCTCTTCCGGAGGAACGGTTGCGGAAAGCATTGTACGTTTTTAATTTTGTGAATTGTTCTTTCATAGATAACAACCCACCGATAGTTCGACGTTTCACTGCAAATGCCTCCTTCGAGGCACGGGTTAAAGCCCCGGTATTGGTCCGAGATCCAGACACAGGTAAAATTATGGGACCGTATCCTCTTGTTACATGGGGAAAAGGTTATGCTTGCGTCTCTACAGAAAAAGGACCTAGACGGATCCCAGCGAAGACTGTAAGACCTTTCCGTGAACCTTTACTGCAGGCCACCGATACCGACACCGACCCTACGGAACGAAATAAAAACTGTGTGAGGATTACTGTTTTGCATTCATGTTAGATACCCAAAATCAGGACGTAGAATATACATTTCGCTTTTTACAGCGCCTAGAACGATCGCTATCACCCTGGATCAAACCACTTAACAAAGGTGATGCTCTCGGACCAAGCAGGGGAACAGGACAACTCATTGTACACGGGACATGTGCATGGAACAATGATTCCCTTGACACCGATAAGGGGAAGGGAGGATTCATCGTGAGAGAACAACTAGGTATTATGAAGGAGAATAGGAAAGATAAACATGGTTATTTAGTGTTTAATAGGTGTCTGCACGCTCGTAGAGATATATAGTTATGTAACCACAGGAGTGGTTTCTGCCCTGAGCCTGGTGGCGCACGCAGCTGCGGTTTGTGTCCTGGCTCAGAGATGTAAACAGGGGCTTCTCTGTTATGGTAAAGTGTCTCTCTTTGCATAAAGAAGAGGGAATGAAGGGAATGACCCCAGAGGTATGTTCAGAGAAGGCATGCTATGTTTCGAACTTTTGGACGGAACCAGTTCTTGCTTGGTGTGCCCTTCCAGCTACGTATAACGTTAATCCAAAAGGAGATGATGCTGTTTACGCTTTGAATGTCCATCGTTGTCTTTCTGTAGATGCTAATGGAGTAGGAGGCTATGATGGGAACGTGTCGCAGCGGTTCTTCTCTTATCCAGAGTAACAGCAGGGAAAGCATTGAAGAGTTAAATCACCTTGTTTGGTAGGCGGTTAAGAATGTGAGTCAAAATTGCCACTGCTTTTTGTTGTTGCTTCAAGGACACGGCTGTGAGGATTTTGATGGTATGTGCTGCGTGGATTTTAGGCGCCCCATTGCAGCAACATGGTATCAAAATCTGAGAAAATTTCAGCCTTTTTTGGCATCCATTCACTCAATTGGCAGTATTGGTTGTTTGCTATTACCTTGGTTGCTGTCATGTTTGCAAGGGCCCTGCAGAACATGGCAAACCTGGTCCTAGCTGTTCAAAAACAAAAAGGGGCAATTGTCAAATGGTACGGAACAAAGACAGTGGGATATTTTGACATTGATAATATGCCTTGGTTGGTTTTTTATTTCTTCTATTACTTATGCCTTGTTTTTACTCGTTCGCTTTCAAAGGTTCTTTTGTGCGACAGGAAGGGGGAGACGCAGGAGCGGAGCGGGCTGGACACTCGGACCACGCGTGGCAATCGGTCAGCCGAGGGGAATGTGCTCGAGCTTGTCTAGACGACAATTAACATGATGAGGCATGTTTACAGAGCACAGGGGCGTGGGAGACGGATGGCGCCAAGGAAAGGTAACCCCTTGCTGTTAATTGCTGGTAGTTAACCACCACTCAGGGGTCGCCTAGTATGCAAGGCTTAGCTTCAAGAACCAATCTGTTTAAAACGCGCAGCTTCTGAAAGCGTATAAAACCTCGTGCTTCTGTACCACACATTGACATTTGCTTGCATCAAGCTGCGTCCCGTCTCTTCATTCGCCGCAGTCAGGTTTACTAGGATCATCTTTAGGTTTATCTTAGGGGTATCTCGGGCTTATGGCAGCTTAGTTGTGTTTGGGTTTCCTAGTTATTATGACAGGCTCTAGTCCGCTCTTCACGCCATGTGACCGTTGGCTTGGGTTTCTTGTGTGTCCGCGGTGGCTGGCACAAGATTTACCAACCCGGAAGGCTGCCGTGACTAAGTCAAGCTTGCGCTTATTGCTTACTGTGACTTACTGCTGAGTGCCCGTGGGGGTGTGGCTGAGCAAGGCGTCTTGGGCTACAGTTGGTAGTGCGTGCCTGATGCCTGCTCCTTTGGTCTTAGCAAGAGGCCTAGGGCATTTACACTGGGCCGTGGATACTTGCATGTATATGTCTAGCAGGAGCCAACTGTAAGGTTAGGACTAAGTCTTGTGTCCTCGGCTTTCATATCGTACGCCATCTTGGCATCTTCAGTGCCATGCTTTTGGATTGTAAGCTACGGGAACGTGGTTTCGTTGGCTGTTTGGGCGCCTATAGTCTTAGGGGCGTGTGTGTATGGGGGCTTTGGGTTAATATGATTTTAGTGTTGAGGTGTTGGGTAGGTGGTGTTTATGGGATATATAAGATGTCAAGGAGAAGGCTAGGGTTGAGTGGTAAAGGTGTTAGAGGTTCTCGTGGTTGAATTGTACAACAATAGTTTGTCAAGCTGGAGGTGCCGGGCGAGAATATACAGGTGAAATAACTTCCCATCCACCTTCACACAACCTGTTTAACGTTGATTTTCGTCTGATGTTAAAACCCAGAAGCAGCGAACAACCCTTACGGGCACTTCCTGTGTTTACAGGTGGATCGGGCAAATCACCTAAGTCTCTTCTTCTGTGGTGGGATGATCAACGGAGACAATGGGATTCGCACATAGAGACAGTCTCCGGTTCCCCTCAAATAGTACAACTGAATGCAGTTGTTCGTGTTTTCCGAAAACGGAACGTACCCCTCAACCTTGTTACTGATTCCGCTTCCGTTGCGGGTATCGTTACACGAGCTGAAGCTTCTGTGCTGCGGAGTGTTTCGCATTCCCAACTTTTTACCCTGTTACAGGAACTTATTTTCCTGTTGGACTCTCGATCTGCGCCTTATTTTGTTATGCATATTGGGTCTCATACCTCACTACCTGGTTTTCTTGCAGAAGGCAATCGACGAGCTGACGGACCTATTGACGTGACCAGTTCAAGTACTGCCAGACCGGATTGCACAAGCTAAACTAAGTCACTCTTTTTTCCATCGAAATGCTGGAGCTCTTAAGCGACAGTTTGACCTTACTTCTCAACAAGCGTCAAATATTGTTGCTGTCTGTCCTGATTGTCAAAAACATTCTTTCCCATCAATTGCTACAGGAGTTAATCCTAGAGGATGACAAAGCCTACAGTTACGGCAAACAGATGTCACACATGGTTCTGAATTTGGTAACCTTAAATATATCCACTCTTCCATTGATACATTTTCAGGTGCCTTGTTTGCCTCTTGTCACACAGGAGAAAAGGCACGAGATGTTCGTAGACCTTTAACGCGTGCTTTTGCTACTTTAGGTATTCCCTTAAGCTGGACCATTATCTGTCTTTATCTTTATGTTTCAACAACTGTAAAAACCTTTTTTTGCCCTATGGGGTATGACTCGTATTACTGGCATTCCTCATTCCCCCACCGGTCAATTTCTCATTGAACGGTCGCATCAGTCTCTAAAACGTTTATTACAACAACAAAAAGGGGGAAGGGGAATGGCTCTTCCGGAGGAACGGTTGCGGAAAGCATTGTACGTTTTTAATTTTGTGAATTGTTCTTTCATAGATAACAACCCACCGATAGTTCGACGTTTCACTGCAAATGCCTCCTTCGAGGCACGGGTTAAAGCCCCGGTATTGGTCCGAGATCCAGACACAGGTAAAATTATGGGACCGTATCCTCTTGTTACATGGGGAAAAGGTTATGCTTGCGTCTCTACAGAAAAAGGACCTAGACGGATCCCAGCGAAGACTGTAAGACCTTTCCGTGAACCTTTACTGCAGGCCACCGATACCGACACCGACCCTACGGAACGAAATAAAAACTGTGTGAGGATTACTGTTTTGCATTCATGTTAGATACCCAAAATCAGGACGTAGAATATACATTTCGCTTTTTACAGCGCCTAGAACGATCGCTATCACCCTGGATCAAACCACTTAACAAAGGTGATGCTCTCGGACCAAGCAGGGGAACAGGACAACTCATTGTACACGGGACATGTGCATGGAACAATGATTCCCTTGACACCGATAAGGGGAAGGGAGGATTCATCGTGAGAGAACAACTAGGTATTATGAAGGAGAATAGGAAAGATAAACATGGTTATTTAGTGTTTAATAGGTGTCTGCACGCTCGTAGAGATATATAGTTATGTAACCACAGGAGTGGTTTCTGCCCTGAGCCTGGTGGCGCACGCAGCTGCGGTTTGTGTCCTGGCTCAGAGATGTAAACAGGGGCTTCTCTGTTATGGTAAAGTGTCTCTCTTTGCATAAAGAAGAGGGAATGAAGGGAATGACCCCAGAGGTATGTTCAGAGAAGGCATGCTATGTTTCGAACTTTTGGACGGAACCAGTTCTTGCTTGGTGTGCCCTTCCAGCTACGTATAACGTTAATCCAAAAGGAGATGATGCTGTTTACGCTTTGAATGTCCATCGTTGTCTTTCTGTAGATGCTAATGGAGTAGGAGGCTATGATGGGAACGTGTCGCAGCGGTTCTTCTCTTATCCAGAGTAACAGCAGGGAAAGCATTGAAGAGTTAAATCACCTTGTTTGGTAGGCGGTTAAGAATGTGAGTCAAAATTGCCACTGCTTTTTGTTGTTGCTTCAAGGACACGGCTGTGAGGATTTTGATGGTATGTGCTGCGTGGATTTTAGGCGCCCCATTGCAGCAACATGGTATCAAAATCTGAGAAAATTTCAGCCTTTTTTGGCATCCATTCACTCAATTGGCAGTATTGGTTGTTTGCTATTACCTTGGTTGCTGTCATGTTTGCAAGGGCCCTGCAGAACATGGCAAACCTGGTCCTAGCTGTTCAAAAACAAAAAGGGGCAATTGTCAAATGGTACGGAACAAAGACAGTGGGATATTTTGACATTGATAATATGCCTTGGTTGGTTTTTTATTTCTTCTATTACTTATGCCTTGTTTTTACTCGTTCGCTTTCAAAGGTTCTTTTGTGCGACAGGAAGGGGGAGACGCAGGAGCGGAGCGGGCTGGACACTCGGACCACGCGTGGCAATCGGTCAGCCGAGGGGAATGTGCTCGAGCTTGTCTAGACGACAATTAACATGATGAGGCATGTTTACAGAGCACAGGGGCGTGGGAGACGGATGGCGCCAAGGAAAGGTAACCCCTTGCTGTTAATTGCTGGTAGTTAACCACCACTCAGGGGTCGCCTAGTATGCAAGGCTTAGCTTCAAGAACCAATCTGTTTAAAACGCGCAGCTTCTGAAAGCGTATAAAACCTCGTGCTTCTGTACCACACATTGACATTTGCTTGCATCAAGCTGCGTCCCGTCTCTTCATTCGCCGCAGTCAGGTTTACTAGGATCATCTTTAGGTTTATCTTAGGGGTATCTCGGGCTTATGGCAGCTTAGTTGTGTTTGGGTTTCCTAGTTATTATGACAGGCTCTAGTCCGCTCTTCACGCCGTGTGACCGTTGGCTTGGGTTTCTTGTGTGTCCGCGGTGGCTGGCACAAGATTTACCAACCCGGAAGGCTGCCGTGACTAAGTCAAGCTTGCGCTTATTGCTTACTGTGACTTACTGCTGAGTGCCCGTGGGGGTGTGGCTGAGCAAGGCGTCTTGGGCTACAGTTGGTAGTGCGTGCCTGATGCCTGCTCCTTTGGTCTTAGCAAGAGGCCTAGGGCATTTACACTGGGCCGTGGATACTTGCATGTATATGTCTAGCAGGAGCCAACTGTAAGGTTAGGACTAAGTCTTGTGTCCTCGGCTTTCATATCGTACGCCATCTTGGCATCTTCAGTGCCATGCTTTTGGATTGTAAGCTACGGGAACGTGGTTTCGTTGGCTGTTTGGGCGCCTATAGTCTTAGGGGCGTGTGTGTATGGGGGCTTTGGGTTAATATGATTTTAGTGTTGAGGTGTTGGGTAGGTGGTGTTTATGGGATATATAAGATGTCAAGGAGAAGGCTAGGGTTGAGTGGTAAAGGTGTTAGAGGTTCTCGTGGTTGAATTGTACAACAATAGTTTGTCAAGCTGGAGGTGCCGGGCGAGAATATACAGGTGAAATAACTTCCCATCCACCTTCACACAACCTGTTTAACGTTGATTTTCGTCTGATGTTAAAACCCAGAAGCAGCGAACAACCCTTACGGGCACTTCCTGTGTTTACAGGTGGATCGGGCAAATCACCTAAGTCTCTTCTTCTGTGGTGGGATGATCAACGGAGACAATGGGATTCGCACATAGAGACAGTCTCCGGTTCCCCTCAAATAGTACAACTGAATGCAGTTGTTCGTGTTTTCCGAAAACGGAACGTACCCCTCAACCTTGTTACTGATTCCGCTTCCGTTGCGGGTATCGTTACACGAGCTGAAGCTTCTGTGCTGCGGAGTGTTTCACATTCCCAACTTTTTACCCTGTTACAGGAACTTATTTTCCTGTTGGACTCTCGATCTGCGCCTTATTTTGTTATGCATATTGGGTCTCATACCTCACTACCTGGTTTTCTTGCAGAAGGCAATCGACGAGCTGACGGACCTATTGACGTGACCAGTTCAAGTACTGCCAGACCGGATTGCACAAGCTAAACTAAGTCACTCTTTTTTCCATCGAAATGCTGGAGCTCTTAAGCGACAGTTTGACCTTACTTCTCAACAAGCGTCAAATATTGTTGCTGTCTGTCCTGATTGTCAAAAACATTCTTTCCCATCAATTGCTACAGGAGTTAATCCTAGAGGATGACAAAGCCTACAGTTACGGCAAACAGATGTCACACATGGTTCTGAATTTGGTAACCTTAAATATATCCACTCTTCCATTGATACATTTTCAGGTGCCTTGTTTGCCTCTTGTCACACAGGAGAAAAGGCACGAGATGTTCGTAGACCTTTAACGCGTGCTTTTGCTACTTTAGGTATTCCCTTAAGCTGGACCATTATCTGTCTTTATCTTTATGTTTCAACAACTGTAAAAACCTTTTTTTGCCCTATGGGGTATGACTCGTATTACTGGCATTCCTCATTCCCCCACCGGTCAATTTCTCATTGAACGGTCGCATCAGTCTCTAAAACGTTTATTACAACAACAAAAAGGGGGAAGGGGAATGGCTCTTCCGGAGGAACGGTTGCGGAAAGCATTGTACGTTTTTAATTTTGTGAATTGTTCTTTCATAGATAACAACCCACCGATAGTTCGACGTTTCACTGCAAATGCCTCCTTCGAGGCACGGGTTAAAGCCCCGGTATTGGTCCGAGATCCAGACACAGGTAAAATTATGGGACCGTATCCTCTTGTTACATGGGGAAAAGGTTATGCTTGCGTCTCTACAGAAAAAGGACCTAGACGGATCCCAGCGAAGACTGTAAGACCTTTCCGTGAACCTTTACTGCAGGCCACCGATACCGACACCGACCCTACGGAACGAAATAAAAACTGTGTGAGGATTACTGTTTTGCATTCATGTTAGATACCCAAAATCAGGACGTAGAATATACATTTCGCTTTTTACAGCGCCTAGAACGATCGCTATCACCCTGGATCAAACCACTTAACAAAGGTGATGCTCTCGGACCAAGCAGGGGAACAGGACAACTCATTGTACACGGGACATGTGCATGGAACAATGATTCCCTTGACACCGATAAGGGGAAGGGAGGATTCATCGTGAGAGAACAACTAGGTATTATGAAGGAGAATAGGAAAGATAAACATGGTTATTTAGTGTTTAATAGGTGTCTGCACGCTCGTAGAGATATATAGTTATGTAACCACAGGAGTGGTTTCTGCCCTGAGCCTGGTGGCGCACGCAGCTGCGGTTTGTGTCCTGGCTCAGAGATGTAAACAGGGGCTTCTCTGTTATGGTAAAGTGTCTCTCTTTGCATAAAGAAGAGGGAATGAAGGGAATGACCCCAGAGGTATGTTCAGAGAAGGCATGCTATGTTTCGAACTTTTGGACGGAACCAGTTCTTGCTTGGTGTGCCCTTCCAGCTACGTATAACGTTAATCCAAAAGGAGATGATGCTGTTTACGCTTTGAATGTCCATCGTTGTCTTTCTGTAGATGCTAATGGAGTAGGAGGCTATGATGGGAACGTGTCGCAGCGGTTCTTCTCTTATCCAGAGTAACAGCAGGGAAAGCATTGAAGAGTTAAATCACCTTGTTTGGTAGGCGGTTAAGAATGTGAGTCAAAATTGCCACTGCTTTTTGTTGTTGCTTCAAGGACACGGCTGTGAGGATTTTGATGGTATGTGCTGCGTGGATTTTAGGCGCCCCATTGCAGCAACATGGTATCAAAATCTGAGAAAATTTCAGCCTTTTTTGGCATCCATTCACTCAATTGGCAGTATTGGTTGTTTGCTATTACCTTGGTTGCTGTCATGTTTGCAAGGGCCCTGCAGAACATGGCAAACCTGGTCCTAGCTGTTCAAAAACAAAAAGGGGCAATTGTCAAATGGTACGGAACAAAGACAGTGGGATATTTTGACATTGATAATATGCCTTGGTTGGTTTTTTATTTCTTCTATTACTTATGCCTTGTTTTTACTCGTTCGCTTTCAAAGGTTCTTTTGTGCGACAGGAAGGGGGAGACGCAGGAGCGGAGCGGGCTGGACACTCGGACCACGCGTGGCAATCGGTCAGCCGAGGGGAATGTGCTCGAGCTTGTCTAGACGACAATTAACATGATGAGGCATGTTTACAGAGCACAGGGGCGTGGGAGACGGATGGCGCCAAGGAAAGGTAACCCCTTGCTGTTAATTGCTGGTAGTTAACCACCACTCAGGGGTCGCCTAGTATGCAAGGCTTAGCTTCAAGAACCAATCTGTTTAAAACGCGCAGCTTCTGAAAGCGTATAAAACCTCGTGCTTCTGTACCACACATTGACATTTGCTTGCATCAAGCTGCGTCCCGTCTCTTCATTCGCCGCAGTCAGGTTTACTAGGATCATCTTTAGGTTTATCTTAGGGGTATCTCGGGCTTATGGCAGCTTAGTTGTGTTTGGGTTTCCTAGTTATTATGACAGGCTCTAGTCCGCTCTTCACGCCGTGTGACCGTTGGCTTGGGTTTCTTGTGTGTCCGCGGTGGCTGGCACAAGATTTACCAACCCGGAAGGCTGCCGTGACTAAGTCAAGCTTGCGCTTATTGCTTACTGTGACTTACTGCTGAGTGCCCGTGGGGGTGTGGCTGAGCAAGGCGTCTTGGGCTACAGTTGGTAGTGCGTGCCTGATGCCTGCTCCTTTGGTCTTAGCAAGAGGCCTAGGGCATTTACACTGGGCCGTGGATACTTGCATGTATATGTCTAGCAGGAGCCAACTGTAAGGTTAGGACTAAGTCTTGTGTCCTCGGCTTTCATATCGTACGCCATCTTGGCATCTTCAGTGCCATGCTTTTGGATTGTAAGCTACGGGAACGTGGTTTCGTTGGCTGTTTGGGCGCCTATAGTCTTAGGGGCGTGTGTGTATGGGGGCTTTGGGTTAATATGATTTTAGTGTTGAGGTGTTGGGTAGGTGGTGTTTATGGGATATATAAGATGTCAAGGAGAAGGCTAGGGTTGAGTGGTAAAGGTGTTAGAGGTTCTCGTGGTTGAATTGTACAACAATAGTTTGTCAAGCTGGAGGTGCCGGGCGAGAATATACAGGTGAAATAACTTCCCATCCACCTTCACACAACCTGTTTAACGTTGATTTTCGTCTGATGTTAAAACCCAGAAGCAGCGAACAACCCTTACGGGCACTTCCTGTGTTTACAGGTGGATCGGGCAAATCACCTAAGTCTCTTCTTCTGTGGTGGGATGATCAACGGAGACAATGGGATTCGCACATAGAGACAGTCTCCGGTTCCCCTCAAATAGTACAACTGAATGCAGTTGTTCGTGTTTTCCGAAAACGGAACGTACCCCTCAACCTTGTTACTGATTCCGCTTCCGTTGCGGGTATCGTTACACGAGCTGAAGCTTCTGTGCTGCGGAGTGTTTCACATTCCCAACTTTTTACCCTGTTACAGGAACTTATTTTCCTGTTGGACTCTCGATCTGCGCCTTATTTTGTTATGCATATTGGGTCTCATACCTCACTACCTGGTTTTCTTGCAGAAGGCAATCGACGAGCTGACGGACCTATTGACGTGACCAGTTCAAGTACTGCCAGACCGGATTGCACAAGCTAAACTAAGTCACTCTTTTTTCCATCGAAATGCTGGAGCTCTTAAGCGACAGTTTGACCTTACTTCTCAACAAGCGTCAAATATTGTTGCTGTCTGTCCTGATTGTCAAAAACATTCTTTCCCATCAATTGCTACAGGAGTTAATCCTAGAGGATGACAAAGCCTACAGTTACGGCAAACAGATGTCACACATGGTTCTGAATTTGGTAACCTTAAATATATCCACTCTTCCATTGATACATTTTCAGGTGCCTTGTTTGCCTCTTGTCACACAGGAGAAAAGGCACGAGATGTTCGTAGACCTTTAACGCGTGCTTTTGCTACTTTAGGTATTCCCTTAAGCTGGACCATTATCTGTCTTTATCTTTATGTTTCAACAACTGTAAAAACCTTTTTTTGCCCTATGGGGTATGACTCGTATTACTGGCATTCCTCATTCCCCCACCGGTCAATTTCTCATTGAACGGTCGCATCAGTCTCTAAAACGTTTATTACAACAACAAAAAGGGGGAAGGGGAATGGCTCTTCCGGAGGAACGGTTGCGGAAAGCATTGTACGTTTTTAATTTTGTGAATTGTTCTTTCATAGATAACAACCCACCGATAGTTCGACGTTTCACTGCAAATGCCTCCTTCGAGGCACGGGTTAAAGCCCCGGTATTGGTCCGAGATCCAGACACAGGTAAAATTATGGGACCGTATCCTCTTGTTACATGGGGAAAAGGTTATGCTTGCGTCTCTACAGAAAAAGGACCTAGACGGATCCCAGCGAAGACTGTAAGACCTTTCCGTGAACCTTTACTGCAGGCCACCGATACCGACACCGACCCTACGGAACGAAATAAAAACTGTGTGAGGATTACTGTTTTGCATTCATGTTAGATACCCAAAATCAGGACGTAGAATATACATTTCGCTTTTTACAGCGCCTAGAACGATCGCTATCACCCTGGATCAAACCACTTAACAAAGGTGATGCTCTCGGACCAAGCAGGGGAACAGGACAACTCATTGTACACGGGACATGTGCATGGAACAATGATTCCCTTGACACCGATAAGGGGAAGGGAGGATTCATCGTGAGAGAACAACTAGGTATTATGAAGGAGAATAGGAAAGATAAACATGGTTATTTAGTGTTTAATAGGTGTCTGCACGCTCGTAGAGATATATAGTTATGTAACCACAGGAGTGGTTTCTGCCCTGAGCCTGGTGGCGCACGCAGCTGCGGTTTGTGTCCTGGCTCAGAGATGTAAACAGGGGCTTCTCTGTTATGGTAAAGTGTCTCTCTTTGCATAAAGAAGAGGGAATGAAGGGAATGACCCCAGAGGTATGTTCAGAGAAGGCATGCTATGTTTCGAACTTTTGGACGGAACCAGTTCTTGCTTGGTGTGCCCTTCCAGCTACGTATAACGTTAATCCAAAAGGAGATGATGCTGTTTACGCTTTGAATGTCCATCGTTGTCTTTCTGTAGATGCTAATGGAGTAGGAGGCTATGATGGGAACGTGTCGCAGCGGTTCTTCTCTTATCCAGAGTAACAGCAGGGAAAGCATTGAAGAGTTAAATCACCTTGTTTGGTAGGCGGTTAAGAATGTGAGTCAAAATTGCCACTGCTTTTTGTTGTTGCTTCAAGGACACGGCTGTGAGGATTTTGATGGTATGTGCTGCGTGGATTTTAGGCGCCCCATTGCAGCAACATGGTATCAAAATCTGAGAAAATTTCAGCCTTTTTTGGCATCCATTCACTCAATTGGCAGTATTGGTTGTTTGCTATTACCTTGGTTGCTGTCATGTTTGCAAGGGCCCTGCAGAACATGGCAAACCTGGTCCTAGCTGTTCAAAAACAAAAAGGGGCAATTGTCAAATGGTACGGAACAAAGACAGTGGGATATTTTGACATTGATAATATGCCTTGGTTGGTTTTTTATTTCTTCTATTACTTATGCCTTGTTTTTACTCGTTCGCTTTCAAAGGTTCTTTTGTGCGACAGGAAGGGGGAGACGCAGGAGCGGAGCGGGCTGGACACTCGGACCACGCGTGGCAATCGGTCAGCCGAGGGGAATGTGCTCGAGCTTGTCTAGACGACAATTAACATGATGAGGCATGTTTACAGAGCACAGGGGCGTGGGAGACGGATGGCGCCAAGGAAAGGTAACCCCTTGCTGTTAATTGCTGGTAGTTAACCACCACTCAGGGGTCGCCTAGTATGCAAGGCTTAGCTTCAAGAACCAATCTGTTTAAAACGCGCAGCTTCTGAAAGCGTATAAAACCTCGTGCTTCTGTACCACACATTGACATTTGCTTGCATCAAGCTGCGTCCCGTCTCTTCATTCGCCGCAGTCAGGTTTACTAGGATCATCTTTAGGTTTATCTTAGGGGTATCTCGGGCTTATGGCAGCTTAGTTGTGTTTGGGTTTCCTAGTTATTATGACAGGCTCTAGTCCGCTCTTCACGCCGTGTGACCGTTGGCTTGGGTTTCTTGTGTGTCCGCGGTGGCTGGCACAAGATTTACCAACCCGGAAGGCTGCCGTGACTAAGTCAAGCTTGCGCTTATTGCTTACTGTGACTTACTGCTGAGTGCCCGTGGGGGTGTGGCTGAGCAAGGCGTCTTGGGCTACAGTTGGTAGTGCGTGCCTGATGCCTGCTCCTTTGGTCTTAGCAAGAGGCCTAGGGCATTTACACTGGGCCGTGGATACTTGCATGTATATGTCTAGCAGGAGCCAACTGTAAGGTTAGGACTAAGTCTTGTGTCCTCGGCTTTCATATCGTACGCCATCTTGGCATCTTCAGTGCCATGCTTTTGGATTGTAAGCTACGGGAACGTGGTTTCGTTGGCTGTTTGGGCGCCTATAGTCTTAGGGGCGTGTGTGTATGGGGGCTTTGGGTTAATATGATTTTAGTGTTGAGGTGTTGGGTAGGTGGTGTTTATGGGATATATAAGATGTCAAGGAGAAGGCTAGGGTTGAGTGGTAAAGGTGTTAGAGGTTCTCGTGGTTGAATTGTACAACAATAGTTTGTCAAGCTGGAGGTGCCGGGCGAGAATATACAGGTGAAATAACTTCCCATCCACCTTCACACAACCTGTTTAACGTTGATTTTCGTCTGATGTTAAAACCCAGAAGCAGCGAACAACCCTTACGGGCACTTCCTGTGTTTACAGGTGGATCGGGCAAATCACCTAAGTCTCTTCTTCTGTGGTGGGATGATCAACGGAGACAATGGGATTCGCACATAGAGACAGTCTCCGGTTCCCCTCAAATAGTACAACTGAATGCAGTTGTTCGTGTTTTCCGAAAACGGAACGTACCCCTCAACCTTGTTACTGATTCCGCTTCCGTTGCGGGTATCGTTACACGAGCTGAAGCTTCTGTGCTGCGGAGTGTTTCGCATTCCCAACTTTTTACCCTGTTACAGGAACTTATTTTCCTGTTGGACTCTCGATCTGCGCCTTATTTTGTTATGCATATTGGGTCTCATACCTCACTACCTGGTTTTCTTGCAGAAGGCAATCGACGAGCTGACGGACCTATTGACGTGACCAGTTCAAGTACTGCCAGACCGGATTGCACAAGCTAAACTAAGTCACTCTTTTTTCCATCGAAATGCTGGAGCTCTTAAGCGACAGTTTGACCTTACTTCTCAACAAGCGTCAAATATTGTTGCTGTCTGTCCTGATTGTCAAAAACATTCTTTCCCATCAATTGCTACAGGAGTTAATCCTAGAGGATGACAAAGCCTACAGTTACGGCAAACAGATGTCACACATGGTTCTGAATTTGGTAACCTTAAATATATCCACTCTTCCATTGATACATTTTCAGGTGCCTTGTTTGCCTCTTGTCACACAGGAGAAAAGGCACGAGATGTTCGTAGACCTTTAACGCATGCTTTTGCTACTTTAGGTATTCCCTTAAGCTGGACCATTATCTGTCTTTATCTTTATGTTTCAACAACTGTAAAAACCTTTTTTTGCCCTATGGGGTATGACTCGTATTACTGGCATTCCTCATTCCCCCACCGGTCAATTTCTCATTGAACGGTCGCATCAGTCTCTAAAACGTTTATTACAACAACAAAAAGGGGGAAGGGGAATGGCTCTTCCGGAGGAACGGTTGCGGAAAGCATTGTACGTTTTTAATTTTGTGAATTGTTCTTTCATAGATAACAACCCACCGATAGTTCGACGTTTCACTGCAAATGCCTCCTTCGAGGCACGGGTTAAAGCCCCGGTATTGGTCCGAGATCCAGACACAGGTAAAATTATGGGACCGTATCCTCTTGTTACATGGGGAAAAGGTTATGCTTGCGTCTCTACAGAAAAAGGACCTAGACGGATCCCAGCGAAGACTGTAAGACCTTTCCGTGAACCTTTACTGCAGGCCACCGATACCGACACCGACCCTACGGAACGAAATAAAAACTGTGTGAGGATTACTGTTTTGCATTCATGTTAGATACCCAAAATCAGGACGTAGAATATACATTTCGCTTTTTACAGCGCCTAGAACGATCGCTATCACCCTGGATCAAACCACTTAACAAAGGTGATGCTCTCGGACCAAGCAGGGGAACAGGACAACTCATTGTACACGGGACATGTGCATGGAACAATGATTCCCTTGACACCGATAAGGGGAAGGGAGGATTCATCGTGAGAGAACAACTAGGTATTATGAAGGAGAATAGGAAAGATAAACATGGTTATTTAGTGTTTAATAGGTGTCTGCACGCTCGTAGAGATATATAGTTATGTAACCACAGGAGTGGTTTCTGCCCTGAGCCTGGTGGCGCACGCAGCTGCGGTTTGTGTCCTGGCTCAGAGATGTAAACAGGGGCTTCTCTGTTATGGTAAAGTGTCTCTCTTTGCATAAAGAAGAGGGAATGAAGGGAATGACCCCAGAGGTATGTTCAGAGAAGGCATGCTATGTTTCGAACTTTTGGACGGAACCAGTTCTTGCTTGGTGTGCCCTTCCAGCTACGTATAACGTTAATCCAAAAGGAGATGATGCTGTTTACGCTTTGAATGTCCATCGTTGTCTTTCTGTAGATGCTAATGGAGTAGGAGGCTATGATGGGAACGT
This sequence comes from Falco punctatus, assembly GCF_963210335.1. NCBI lineage: Eukaryota > Metazoa > Chordata > Aves > Falconiformes > Falconidae > Falco > Falco punctatus. The sequence continues at coordinate 91,139 of NW_027660106.1, forward strand.
GTCGCAGCGGTTCTTCTCTTATCCAGAGTAACAGCAGGGAAAGCATTGAAGAGTTAAATCACCTTGTTTGGTAGGCGGTTAAGAATGTGAGTCAAAATTGCCACTGCTTTTTGTTGTTGCTTCAAGGACACGGCTGTGAGGATTTTGATGGTATGTGCTGCGTGGATTTTAGGCGCCCCATTGCAGCAACATGGTATCAAAATCTGAGAAAATTTCAGCCTTTTTTGGCATCCATTCACTCAATTGGCAGTATTGGTTGTTTGCTATTACCTTGGTTGCTGTCATGTTTGCAAGGGCCCTGCAGAACATGGCAAACCTGGTCCTAGCTGTTCAAAAACAAAAAGGGGCAATTGTCAAATGGTACGGAACAAAGACAGTGGGATATTTTGACATTGATAATATGCCTTGGTTGGTTTTTTATTTCTTCTATTACTTATGCCTTGTTTTTACTCGTTCGCTTTCAAAGGTTCTTTTGTGCGACAGGAAGGGGGAGACGCAGGAGCGGAGCGGGCTGGACACTCGGACCACGCGTGGCAATCGGTCAGCCGAGGGGAATGTGCTCGAGCTTGTCTAGACGACAATTAACATGATGAGGCATGTTTACAGAGCACAGGGGCGTGGGAGACGGATGGCGCCAAGGAAAGGTAACCCCTTGCTGTTAATTGCTGGTAGTTAACCACCACTCAGGGGTCGCCTAGTATGCAAGGCTTAGCTTCAAGAACCAATCTGTTTAAAACGCGCAGCTTCTGAAAGCGTATAAAACCTCGTGCTTCTGTACCACACATTGACATTTGCTTGCATCAAGCTGCGTCCCGTCTCTTCATTCGCCGCAGTCAGGTTTACTAGGATCATCTTTAGGTTTATCTTAGGGGTATCTCGGGCTTATGGCAGCTTAGTTGTGTTTGGGTTTCCTAGTTATTATGACAGGCTCTAGTCCGCTCTTCACGCCGTGTGACCGTTGGCTTGGGTTTCTTGTGTGTCCGCGGTGGCTGGCACAAGATTTACCAACCCGGAAGGCTGCCGTGACTAAGTCAAGCTTGCGCTTATTGCTTACTGTGACTTACTGCTGAGTGCCCGTGGGGGTGTGGCTGAGCAAGGCGTCTTGGGCTACAGTTGGTAGTGCGTGCCTGATGCCTGCTCCTTTGGTCTTAGCAAGAGGCCTAGGGCATTTACACTGGGCCGTGGATACTTGCATGTATATGTCTAGCAGGAGCCAACTGTAAGGTTAGGACTAAGTCTTGTGTCCTCGGCTTTCATATCGTACGCCATCTTGGCATCTTCAGTGCCATGCTTTTGGATTGTAAGCTACGGGAACGTGGTTTCGTTGGCTGTTTGGGCGCCTATAGTCTTAGGGGCGTGTGTGTATGGGGGCTTTGGGTTAATATGATTTTAGTGTTGAGGTGTTGGGTAGGTGGTGTTTATGGGATATATAAGATGTCAAGGAGAAGGCTAGGGTTGAGTGGTAAAGGTGTTAGAGGTTCTCGTGGTTGAATTGTACAACAATAGTTTGTCAAGCTGGAGGTGCCGGGCGAGAATATACAGGTGAAATAACTTCCCATCCACCTTCACACAACCTGTTTAACGTTGATTTTCGTCTGATGTTAAAACCCAGAAGCAGCGAACAACCCTTACGGGCACTTCCTGTGTTTACAGGTGGATCGGGCAAATCACCTAAGTCTCTTCTTCTGTGGTGGGATGATCAACGGAGACAATGGGATTCGCACATAGAGACAGTCTCCGGTTCCCCTCAAATAGTACAACTGAATGCAGTTGTTCGTGTTTTCCGAAAACGGAACGTACCCCTCAACCTTGTTACTGATTCCGCTTCCGTTGCGGGTATCGTTACACGAGCTGAAGCTTCTGTGCTGCGGAGTGTTTCACATTCCCAACTTTTTACCCTGTTACAGGAACTTATTTTCCTGTTGGACTCTCGATCTGCGCCTTATTTTGTTATGCATATTGGGTCTCATACCTCACTACCTGGTTTTCTTGCAGAAGGCAATCGACGAGCTGACGGACCTATTGACGTGACCAGTTCAAGTACTGCCAGACCGGATTGCACAAGCTAAACTAAGTCACTCTTTTTTCCATCGAAATGCTGGAGCTCTTAAGCGACAGTTTGACCTTACTTCTCAACAAGCGTCAAATATTGTTGCTGTCTGTCCTGATTGTCAAAAACATTCTTTCCCATCAATTGCTACAGGAGTTAATCCTAGAGGATGACAAAGCCTACAGTTACGGCAAACAGATGTCACACATGGTTCTGAATTTGGTAACCTTAAATATATCCACTCTTCCATTGATACATTTTCAGGTGCCTTGTTTGCCTCTTGTCACACAGGAGAAAAGGCACGAGATGTTCGTAGACCTTTAACGCGTGCTTTTGCTACTTTAGGTATTCCCTTAAGCTGGACCATTATCTGTCTTTATCTTTATGTTTCAACAACTGTAAAAACCTTTTTTTGCCCTATGGGGTATGACTCGTATTACTGGCATTCCTCATTCCCCCACCGGTCAATTTCTCATTGAACGGTCGCATCAGTCTCTAAAACGTTTATTACAACAACAAAAAGGGGGAAGGGGAATGGCTCTTCCGGAGGAACGGTTGCGGAAAGCATTGTACGTTTTTAATTTTGTGAATTGTTCTTTCATAGATAACAACCCACCGATAGTTCGACGTTTCACTGCAAATGCCTCCTTCGAGGCACGGGTTAAAGCCCCGGTATTGGTCCGAGATCCAGACACAGGTAAAATTATGGGACCGTATCCTCTTGTTACATGGGGAAAAGGTTATGCTTGCGTCTCTACAGAAAAAGGACCTAGACGGATCCCAGCGAAGACTGTAAGACCTTTCCGTGAACCTTTACTGCAGGCCACCGATACCGACACCGACCCTACGGAACGAAATAAAAACTGTGTGAGGATTACTGTTTTGCATTCATGTTAGATACCCAAAATCAGGACGTAGAATATACATTTCGCTTTTTACAGCGCCTAGAACGATCGCTATCACCCTGGATCAAACCACTTAACAAAGGTGATGCTCTCGGACCAAGCAGGGGAACAGGACAACTCATTGTACACGGGACATGTGCATGGAACAATGATTCCCTTGACACCGATAAGGGGAAGGGAGGATTCATCGTGAGAGAACAACTAGGTATTATGAAGGAGAATAGGAAAGATAAACATGGTTATTTAGTGTTTAATAGGTGTCTGCACGCTCGTAGAGATATATAGTTATGTAACCACAGGAGTGGTTTCTGCCCTGAGCCTGGTGGCGCACGCAGCTGCGGTTTGTGTCCTGGCTCAGAGATGTAAACAGGGGCTTCTCTGTTATGGTAAAGTGTCTCTCTTTGCATAAAGAAGAGGGAATGAAGGGAATGACCCCAGAGGTATGTTCAGAGAAGGCATGCTATGTTTCGAACTTTTGGACGGAACCAGTTCTTGCTTGGTGTGCCCTTCCAGCTACGTATAACGTTAATCCAAAAGGAGATGATGCTGTTTACGCTTTGAATGTCCATCGTTGTCTTTCTGTAGATGCTAATGGAGTAGGAGGCTATGATGGGAACGTGTCGCAGCGGTTCTTCTCTTATCCAGAGTAACAGCAGGGAAAGCATTGAAGAGTTAAATCACCTTGTTTGGTAGGCGGTTAAGAATGTGAGTCAAAATTGCCACTGCTTTTTGTTGTTGCTTCAAGGACACGGCTGTGAGGATTTTGATGGTATGTGCTGCGTGGATTTTAGGCGCCCCATTGCAGCAACATGGTATCAAAATCTGAGAAAATTTCAGCCTTTTTTGGCATCCATTCACTCAATTGGCAGTATTGGTTGTTTGCTATTACCTTGGTTGCTGTCATGTTTGCAAGGGCCCTGCAGAACATGGCAAACCTGGTCCTAGCTGTTCAAAAACAAAAAGGGGCAATTGTCAAATGGTACGGAACAAAGACAGTGGGATATTTTGACATTGATAATATGCCTTGGTTGGTTTTTTATTTCTTCTATTACTTATGCCTTGTTTTTACTCGTTCGCTTTCAAAGGTTCTTTTGTGCGACAGGAAGGGGGAGACGCAGGAGCGGAGCGGGCTGGACACTCGGACCACGCGTGGCAATCGGTCAGCCGAGGGGAATGTGCTCGAGCTTGTCTAGACGACAATTAACATGATGAGGCATGTTTACAGAGCACAGGGGCGTGGGAGACGGATGGCGCCAAGGAAAGGTAACCCCTTGCTGTTAATTGCTGGTAGTTAACCACCACTCAGGGGTCGCCTAGTATGCAAGGCTTAGCTTCAAGAACCAATCTGTTTAAAACGCGCAGCTTCTGAAAGCGTATAAAACCTCGTGCTTCTGTACCACACATTGACATTTGCTTGCATCAAGCTGCGTCCCGTCTCTTCATTCGCCGCAGTCAGGTTTACTAGGATCATCTTTAGGTTTATCTTAGGGGTATCTCGGGCTTATGGCAGCTTAGTTGTGTTTGGGTTTCCTAGTTATTATGACAGGCTCTAGTCCGCTCTTCACGCCGTGTGACCGTTGGCTTGGGTTTCTTGTGTGTCCGCGGTGGCTGGCACAAGATTTACCAACCCGGAAGGCTGCCGTGACTAAGTCAAGCTTGCGCTTATTGCTTACTGTGACTTACTGCTGAGTGCCCGTGGGGGTGTGGCTGAGCAAGGCGTCTTGGGCTACAGTTGGTAGTGCGTGCCTGATGCCTGCTCCTTTGGTCTTAGCAAGAGGCCTAGGGCATTTACACTGGGCCGTGGATACTTGCATGTATATGTCTAGCAGGAGCCAACTGTAAGGTTAGGACTAAGTCTTGTGTCCTCGGCTTTCATATCGTACGCCATCTTGGCATCTTCAGTGCCATGCTTTTGGATTGTAAGCTACGGGAACGTGGTTTCGTTGGCTGTTTGGGCGCCTATAGTCTTAGGGGCGTGTGTGTATGGGGGCTTTGGGTTAATATGATTTTAGTGTTGAGGTGTTGGGTAGGTGGTGTTTATGGGATATATAAGATGTCAAGGAGAAGGCTAGGGTTGAGTGGTAAAGGTGTTAGAGGTTCTCGTGGTTGAATTGTACAACAATAGTTTGTCAAGCTGGAGGTGCCGGGCGAGAATATACAGGTGAAATAACTTCCCATCCACCTTCACACAACCTGTTTAACGTTGATTTTCGTCTGATGTTAAAACCCAGAAGCAGCGAACAACCCTTACGGGCACTTCCTGTGTTTACAGGTGGATCGGGCAAATCACCTAAGTCTCTTCTTCTGTGGTGGGATGATCAACGGAGACAATGGGATTCGCACATAGAGACAGTCTCCGGTTCCCCTCAAATAGTACAACTGAATGCAGTTGTTCGTGTTTTCCGAAAACGGAACGTACCCCTCAACCTTGTTACTGATTCCGCTTCCGTTGCGGGTATCGTTACACGAGCTGAAGCTTCTGTGCTGCGGAGTGTTTCGCATTCCCAACTTTTTACCCTGTTACAGGAACTTATTTTCCTGTTGGACTCTCGATCTGCGCCTTATTTTGTTATGCATATTGGGTCTCATACCTCACTACCTGGTTTTCTTGCAGAAGGCAATCGACGAGCTGACGGACCTATTGACGTGACCAGTTCAAGTACTGCCAGACCGGATTGCACAAGCTAAACTAAGTCACTCTTTTTTCCATCGAAATGCTGGAGCTCTTAAGCGACAGTTTGACCTTACTTCTCAACAAGCGTCAAATATTGTTGCTGTCTGTCCTGATTGTCAAAAACATTCTTTCCCATCAATTGCTACAGGAGTTAATCCTAGAGGATGACAAAGCCTACAGTTACGGCAAACAGATGTCACACATGGTTCTGAATTTGGTAACCTTAAATATATCCACTCTTCCATTGATACATTTTCAGGTGCCTTGTTTGCCTCTTGTCACACAGGAGAAAAGGCACGAGATGTTCGTAGACCTTTAACGCGTGCTTTTGCTACTTTAGGTATTCCCTTAAGCTGGACCATTATCTGTCTTTATCTTTATGTTTCAACAACTGTAAAAACCTTTTTTTGCCCTATGGGGTATGACTCGTATTACTGGCATTCCTCATTCCCCCACCGGTCAATTTCTCATTGAACGGTCGCATCAGTCTCTAAAACGTTTATTACAACAACAAAAAGGGGGAAGGGGAATGGCTCTTCCGGAGGAACGGTTGCGGAAAGCATTGTACGTTTTTAATTTTGTGAATTGTTCTTTCATAGATAACAACCCACCGATAGTTCGACGTTTCACTGCAAATGCCTCCTTCGAGGCACGGGTTAAAGCCCCGGTATTGGTCCGAGATCCAGACACAGGTAAAATTATGGGACCGTATCCTCTTGTTACATGGGGAAAAGGTTATGCTTGCGTCTCTACAGAAAAAGGACCTAGACGGATCCCAGCGAAGACTGTAAGACCTTTCCGTGAACCTTTACTGCAGGCCACCGATACCGACACCGACCCTACGGAACGAAATAAAAACTGTGTGAGGATTACTGTTTTGCATTCATGTTAGATACCCAAAATCAGGACGTAGAATATACATTTCGCTTTTTACAGCGCCTAGAACGATCGCTATCACCCTGGATCAAACCACTTAACAAAGGTGATGCTCTCGGACCAAGCAGGGGAACAGGACAACTCATTGTACACGGGACATGTGCATGGAACAATGATTCCCTTGACACCGATAAGGGGAAGGGAGGATTCATCGTGAGAGAACAACTAGGTATTATGAAGGAGAATAGGAAAGATAAACATGGTTATTTAGTGTTTAATAGGTGTCTGCACGCTCGTAGAGATATATAGTTATGTAACCACAGGAGTGGTTTCTGCCCTGAGCCTGGTGGCGCACGCAGCTGCGGTTTGTGTCCTGGCTCAGAGATGTAAACAGGGGCTTCTCTGTTATGGTAAAGTGTCTCTCTTTGCATAAAGAAGAGGGAATGAAGGGAATGACCCCAGAGGTATGTTCAGAGAAGGCATGCTATGTTTCGAACTTTTGGACGGAACCAGTTCTTGCTTGGTGTGCCCTTCCAGCTACGTATAACGTTAATCCAAAAGGAGATGATGCTGTTTACGCTTTGAATGTCCATCGTTGTCTTTCTGTAGATGCTAATGGAGTAGGAGGCTATGATGGGAACGTGTCGCAGCGGTTCTTCTCTTATCCAGAGTAACAGCAGGGAAAGCATTGAAGAGTTAAATCACCTTGTTTGGTAGGCGGTTAAGAATGTGAGTCAAAATTGCCACTGCTTTTTGTTGTTGCTTCAAGGACACGGCTGTGAGGATTTTGATGGTATGTGCTGCGTGGATTTTAGGCGCCCCATTGCAGCAACATGGTATCAAAATCTGAGAAAATTTCAGCCTTTTTTGGCATCCATTCACTCAATTGGCAGTATTGGTTGTTTGCTATTACCTTGGTTGCTGTCATGTTTGCAAGGGCCCTGCAGAACATGGCAAACCTGGTCCTAGCTGTTCAAAAACAAAAAGGGGCAATTGTCAAATGGTACGGAACAAAGACAGTGGGATATTTTGACATTGATAATATGCCTTGGTTGGTTTTTTATTTCTTCTATTACTTATGCCTTGTTTTTACTCGTTCGCTTTCAAAGGTTCTTTTGTGCGACAGGAAGGGGGAGACGCAGGAGCGGAGCGGGCTGGACACTCGGACCACGCGTGGCAATCGGTCAGCCGAGGGGAATGTGCTCGAGCTTGTCTAGACGACAATTAACATGATGAGGCATGTTTACAGAGCACAGGGGCGTGGGAGACGGATGGCGCCAAGGAAAGGTAACCCCTTGCTGTTAATTGCTGGTAGTTAACCACCACTCAGGGGTCGCCTAGTATGCAAGGCTTAGCTTCAAGAACCAATCTGTTTAAAACGCGCAGCTTCTGAAAGCGTATAAAACCTCGTGCTTCTGTACCACACATTGACATTTGCTTGCATCAAGCTGCGTCCCGTCTCTTCATTCGCCGCAAATCAGTGACCCCGACGTGATCATTTTAAGGATCTAACGTGAAGGGCTTTCGAATCGCCTATCTGAGCGACATGCAGTGAATCCCACAGAACTTTGAATGATCTGCTGAAAGGAAGCAGGAGCCGGCCAGAAATTCCTCTGGTGTTGAGGTGTGTGTTGTGGGAAATGCGTAATGGGGAATCAGGCTTCGTCCCCAGAAGGAGATGTTTATTAGCTTATGAAAGATTTTCTTAATAAAAATAATAAAAATATTTCTTGGCAAGACCCTAAAGCAATGCTCAGGTGGGTGCAAGTAAATATGCCCGCAGTGACTGCATCTACAATTTTTAGGTGGGAACTTTTTGAGACCACACAGGGGTGAAATTATGGGATTCTGCGAGAAAAGGCAATATTGAGTCCCACTGTCTGCTTTCTTCATGGAGAGTTATTTTTGAGACTATGAAAGCAGAGGAAGGAGAGGAGGAGGAATCGCAAGCTCCTATAGCTCTTTCCTTATCAGCCTCTAAGTCACAGTGCTCTAGACCCCTGGGTGTCAATGCAGTCGGGTATCTGCCAGAAGAAGATCCTTTTGACCCAGGACCGCTAGACCGTGCAAAAGAACCTGGTTTATACCCTCCTGATCTACATGATGTGTGGACAAAAATAAAGAGACAAGCCTTAAAGGAGGGTGATTTAGAAATGGCTAAAACTATAGTTGCTCCGGTCTTGTATTCTCAGGGTCGAGCAGGGGGAGCACGATGGGAGGCTCTTTCTTTTTTGGTTGTTAAAGAACTGCGCCGCACAGTTACAGAACATGGTATTTCTTCTCCCTGTTGTATAAGTCTGTTATCTTCTGTGTTTGATACTTATATTGTGACTCCTCGTGATTTGAAATCTTTAGCACGATTGCTGCTAACCCGGACTCGGTATACGTTGTGGGAGTCGCATTGGAAAGGAGGATTGCAAGCACTCCTCCTCACGTATGTTAATCATAATGATCCTATATTAGCTGCACTAACAATAGAACATCTTACAGGCACCGGTGCACATGTTGATCCGGTAACACGGGCTCAACACTGCCCCCGTGCGGCTCTTGAGGCAATTAGAGAAGAGGCGAAAAAGGCTTTTCTCCAGGTTCCTGACGTACAAACGCCACAAAAAGCCTTTACTAACATCACTCAAGCGTCTCGAGAACCTTATATGCAGTTTATTGACAGACTAAAACAGGCTTTGGAATGTCAAGTAGATAATGCGGAAGCTCGGGGTATATTGCTAACAAAACTAGCTGGTGAAAATGCTAATGTTGATTGTAAAGGCTATTGAAGTCTCTTCCCAACCCGAACCCCACTCTGGTGGAAGTGGTGGAAGCATGTAACCGAATCGGTACGGTTGACCATAAGTTTGAAGCTATGGCTGCCGCTTTTGCAACAATGCGTGGTGTGGGGAATTGCTATGGTTGTGGTAAGCCTGGTCATCTAAAGAGAAATTGTCTTGGGCGGGCTGCGGGGAATAAACAACAACCTCCTGGTCCTGGAGTTTGTCTGACATGTCGCAAGGGGCGTCATTATGCTCATCAATGTCGATCTAAGTATGATTTCCAGGGACAACCGATACAGGGAAACCGACCGCGGAGTGCGGGGCAGCGACGCGCGCAGACACAAATGCCACAGCTGACATTTCAACAAGCTCAGAGAGAAGTACCGACACCTCAAGTCTTTCTCCAGCAACCTCAGGCAGCGCAGCGTTAGGCCTCTTAGCGTTAGGCCTCTTAGCGTTAGGCCTCTTAGCGTTAGGCCTCTTAGCGTTAGGCCTCTTAGCGTTAGGCCTCTTAGTGTTAGGCCTCTTAGCGTTAGGCCTCTTAGCGTTAGGCCTCTTAGCGTTAGGCCTCTTAGCGTTAGGCCTCTTAGCGTTAGGCCTCTTAGCGTTAGGCCTCTTAGCGTTAGGCCTCTTAGCGTTAGGCCTCTTAGCGTTAGGCCTCTTAGCGTTAGGCCTCTTAGCGTTAGGCCTCTTAGCGTTAGGCCTCTTAGCGTTAGGCCTCTTAGCGTTAGGCCTCTTAGCGTTAGGCCTCTTAGCGTTAGGCCTCTTAGCGTTAGGCCTCTTAGCGTTAGGCCTCTTAGCGTTAGGCCTCTTAGCGTTAGGCCTCTTAGCGTTAGGCCTCTTAGCGTTAGGCCTCTTAGCGTTAGGCCTCTTAGCGTTAGGCCTCTTAGCGTTAGGCCTCTTAGCGTTAGGCCTCTTAGCGTTAGGCCTCTTAGCGTTAGGCCTCTTAGCGTTAGGCCTCTTAGCGTTAGGCCTCTTAGCGTTAGGCCTCTTAGCGTTAGGCCTCTTAGCGTGTAGGGTTAGGCGGTTGGGGCTGGGTTGTTAGGGCTCTTAGGCCTATTAGGCCTCTTGGGGTTAGACTCAGCGCCTCTTAGGGTTAGAGCCAGGGGTTATGGTTAGGGTTTAGGGTTAGGGTTAGCCTCTTAGGGTTAGGGTTCGGTTTAGGGGTTGGGGGTTGGGGTTAGGGTTAGCCGGTTAGGGTTAGGGTTGGACGGGTTAGGCTCTTAGGGGGTTAGAGGTTAGGGGGGTTAGGGGTTAGGGGGTTAGGGCGGTTAGGGTTAGGCGCTTCTTAGGGTTAGGGCGGTTAGGGTTAGGCGCTGGTTAGGGTTAGGGCGGTTAGGGTTGGGGTTAGGCGCTGGTTAGGGTTAGGGTTGGGGGTTAGGGTTCTTAGGGGGGTTAGGGTTCTTAGGGGGGTTAGGGTTAGGGTTAGCGGGTTAGGGTTAGCGGGTTAGGGTTTAGGGCTAGGGCTAGGGTTAGGGTTAGGGTTAGCCTCTTAGGGTTAGGGTTAGTTTTTAGGGTTAGGGTTAGGGTTTTAGGGTTAGGGTTTTAGGGTTAGGGGGTTAGGGTAAGGGTCAGGGTCAGGGTTAGGGTTTTAGGGTTAGGGGGTCAGGGTCAGGGTCAGGGTTAGGATCAGGGTCAGGGTTAGGCTCTTAGGGTTAGGCTCTTAGGGTTAGGATTAGGCTCTTAGGGTTAGGTTAGGGTTAGGGGTTAGGGTTAGGGGTTAGGGTTAGCCTCTTAGGGTTAAGGTTAGCTTGTTAGGGTTAAGGGTTAGGGTTAGCCTGTTAGGGTTAGGGTTAAGGGTTAGGGGTTAGGGTTAAGGGTTAGGGGTTAGGGTTAAGGGTTAGGGGTTAGGGTTAAGGGTTAGGGGTTAGGGTTAAGGGTTAGGGGTTAGGGTTAAGGGTTAGGGGTTAGGGGTTAGGGGTTAGGGGTCGGGGTCAAGGGTCCGGGTCGGGGTTAGGGTTAGACGCCTCTTAGGGTTAGGGTTAGGGTTAGGGTTAGACGCTCCCGTTAGGGTTAGGGTTAGGGTTAGGGTTAGACGCTCCCGTTAGGGTTAGGGTTTAGGGGTTAGGGTTAGGGTTAGGGTTAGACGCTCCCGTTAGGGTTGGGGTTAGGGGTTAGGGGTTAGGGTTAGGGTTAGACGCTCCCGTTAGGGTTGGGGTTAGGGTTAGGGTTAGGGTTAGGGTTAGGGTTAGGGTTAGGGTTAGGGTTAGGGTTAGGGTTAGGGTTAGGGTTAGGGTTAGGGTTAGGGTTAGACGCTTCTTAGGGTTAGGGTTAGGGTTAGGGTTAGGGTTAGGGTTAGACGCTTCTTAGGGTTAGGGTTAGGGTTAGGGTTAGGGTTAGGGTTAGGGGTTAGGGGTTAGGTTTAGGGTTTAGGGTTTAGGGTTTAGGGTTTAGGGTTTAGGGTTTAGGGTTAGGGTTAGGGTTAGGGTTAGGGTTAGGGTTAGGGTTAGGGTTAGGGGTTAGGGTTAGGGGTTAGGGGTAGGGGTTAGGGTTAGGGGTTAGGGTTAGGGGTTAGGGTTAGGGGTTAGGGTTAGGGGTTAGGGTTAGGGGTTAGGGTTAGGGGTTAGGGTTAGGGGTTAGGGTTAGGGGTTAGGGTTAGGGGTTAGGGTTAGGGGTTAGGGTTAGGGGTTAGGGTTAGGGGTTAGGGTTAGGGGTTAGGGTTAGGGGTTAGGGTTAGGGGTTAGGGTTAGGGGTTAGGGTTAGGGGTTAGGGTTAGGGTTAGGGTTAGGGTTAGGGTTAGGGTTAGGGTTAGGGTTAGGGTTAGGGTTAGGGTTAGGGTTAGGGTTAGGGTTAGGGTTAGGGTTAGGGTTAGGGTTAGGGTTAGGGTTAGGGTTAGGGTTAGGGTTAGGGTTAGGGTTAGGGTTAGGGTTAGGGTTAGGGTTAGGGTTAGGGTTAGGGTTAGGGTTAGGGTTAGGGTTAGGGTTAGGGTTAGGGTTAGGGTTAGGGTTAGGGTTAGGGTTAGGGTTAGGGTTAGGGTTAGGGTTAGGGTTAGGGTTAGGGTTAGGGTTAGGGTTAGGGTTGTTAGGGTTAGGGTTGTTAGGGTTAGGGTTGTGGTTGTTAGGGTTAGGGTTGTTAGGGTTAGGGTTGTTAGGGTTAGGGTTAGGGTTAGGGTTAGGGTTAGGGTTAGGGTTAGGGTTAGGGTTAGGGTTAGGGTTAGGGTTAGGGTTAGGGTTAGGGTTAGGGTTAGGGTTAGGGTTAGGGTTAGGGTTAGGGTTAGGGTTAGGGTTAGGGTTAGGGTTAGGGTTAGGGTTAGGGTTAGGGTTAGGGTTAGGGTTAGGGTTAGGGTTAGGGTTAGGGTTAGGGTTAGGGTTAGGGTTAGGGTTAGGGTTAGGGTTAGGGTTAGGGTTAGGGTTAGGGTTAGGGTTAGGGTTAGGGTTAGGGTTAGGGTTAGGGTTAGGGTTAGGGTTAGGGTTAGGGTTAGGGTTAGGGTTAGGGTTAGGGTTAGGGTTAGGGTTAGGGTTAGGGTTAGGGTTAGGGTTAGGGTTAGGGTTAGGGTTAGGGTTAGGGGTTAGGGTTAGGGTTAGGGTTAGGGTTAGGGTTAGGGTTAGGGTTAGGGTTAGGGTTAGGGTTAGGGTTAGGGCTCTTAGGGTTAGGGCTCTTAGGGTTAGGGTTAGGGGTTAGGGTTAGGGTTAGGGTTAGGGTTAGGGTTAGGGCTCTTAGGGTTAGGGTTAGGGGTTAGGGTTAGGGTTAGGGTTAGGGTTAGGGTTAGGGTTAGGGTTAGGGTTAGGGTTAGGGTTAGGGTTAGGGTTAGGGTTAGGGTTAGGGTTAGGGTTAGGGTTAGGGTTAGGGTTAGGGTTAGGGTTAGGGTTAGGGTTAGGGTTAGGGTTAGGGTTAGGGTTAGGGTTAGGGTTAGGGTTAGGGTTAGGGTTAGGGTTAGGGTTAGGGTTAGGGTTAGGGTTAGGGTTAGGGTTAGGGTTAGGGTTAGGGTTAGGGTTAGGGTTAGGGTTAGGGTTAGGGTTAGGGTTAGGGTTAGGGTTAGGGTTAGGGTTAGGGTTAGGGTTAGGGTTAGGGTTAGGGTTAGGGTTAGGGTTAGGGTTAGGGTTAGGGTTAGGGTTAGGGTTAGGGTTAGGGCTCTTAGGGTTAGGGTTAGGGGTTAGGGTTAGGGTTAGGGTTAGGGTTAGGGTTAGGGTTAGGGTTAGGGTTAGGGTTAGGGTTAGGGTTAGGGTTAGGGTTAGGGTTAGGGTTAGGGTTAGGGTTAGGGTTAGGGTTAGGGTTAGGGTTAGGGTTAGGGTTAGGGTTAGGGTTAGGGTTAGGGTTAGGGTTAGGGTTAGGGTTAGGGTTAGGGTTAGGGTTAGGGTTAGGGTTAGGGTTAGGGTTAGGGTTAGGGTTAGGGTTAGGGTTAGGGTTAGGGTTAGGGTTAGGGTTAGGGTTAGGGTTAGGGTTAGGGTTAGGGTTAGGGTTAGGGTTAGGGTTAGGGTTAGGGTTAGGGTTAGGGAGGGTTAGGGTTAGGGTTAGGGTTAGGGTTAGGGTTAGGGTTAGGGTTAGGGTTAGGGTTAGGGTTAGGGTTAGGGTTAGGGTTAGGGTTAGGGTTAGGGTTAGGGTTAGGGTTAGGGTTAGGGTTAGCCTCTTAGGGTTAGGGTTAGGGTTAGGGTTAGGGTTAGGGTTAGGGTTAGGGTTAGGGTTAGGGTTAGGGTTAGGGTTAGGGTTAGGGTTAGGGTTAGGGTTAGGGTTAGGGTTAGGGTTAGGGTTAGGGTTAGGGTTAGGGTTAGGGTTAGGGTTAGGGTTAGGGTTAGGGTTAGGGTTAGGGTTAGGGTTAGGGTTAGGGTTAGGGTTAGGGTTAGGGTTAGGGTTAGGGTTAGGGTTAGGGTTAGGGTTAGGGTTAGGGTTAGGGTTAGGGTTAGGGTTAGGGTTAGGGTTAGGGTTAGGGTTAGGGTTAGGGTTAGGGTTAGGGTTAGGGTTAGGGTTAGGGTTAGGGTTAGGGTTAGGGTTAGGGTTAGGGTTAGGGTTAGGGTTAGGGTTAGGGTTAGGGTTAGGGTTAGGGTTAGGGTTAGGGTTAGGGTTAGGGTTAGGGTTAGGGTTAGGGTTAGGGTTAGGGTTAGGGTTAGGGTTAGGGTTAGGGTTAGGGTTAGGGTTAGGGTTAGGGTTAGGGTTAGGGTTAGGGTTAGGGTTAGGGTTAGGGTTAGGGTTAGGGTTAGGGTTAGGGTTAGGGTTAGGGTTAGGGTTAGGGTTAGGGTTAGGGTTAGGGTTAGGGTTAGGGTTAGGGTTAGGGTTAGGGTTAGGGTTAGGGTTAGGGTTAGGGTTAGGGTTAGGGTTAGGGTTAGGGTTAGGGTTAGGGTTAGGGTTAGGGTTAGGGTTAGGGTTAGGGTTAGGGTTAGGGTTAGGGTTAGGGTTAGGGTTAGGGTTAGGGTTAGGGTTAGGGTTAGGGTTAGGGTTAGGGTTAGGGTTAGGGTTAGGGTTAGGGTTAGGGTTAGGGTTAGGGTTAGGGTTAGGGTTAGGGTTAGGGTTAGGGTTAGGGTTAGGGTTAGGGTTAGGGTTAGGGTTAGGGTTAGGGTTAGGGTTAGGGTTAGGGTTAGGGTTAGGGTTAGGGTTAGGGTTAGGGTTAGGGTTAGGGTTAGGGTTAGGGTTAGGGTTAGGGTTAGGGTTAGGGTTAGGGTTAGGGTTAGGGTTAGGGTTAGGGTTAGGGTTAGGGTTAGGGTTAGGGTTAGGGTTAGGGTTAGGGTTAGGGTTAGGGTTAGGGTTAGGGTTAGGGTTAGGGTTAGGGTTAGGGTTAGGGTTAGGGTTAGGGTTAGGGTTAGGGTTAGGGTTAGGGTTAGGGTTAGGGTTAGGGTTAGGGTTAGGGTTAGGGTTAGGGTTAGGGTTAGGGTTAGGGTTAGGGTTAGGGTTAGGGTTAGGGTTAGGGTTAGGGTTAGGGTTAGGGTTAGGGTTAGGGTTAGGGTTAGGGTTAGGGGTTAGGGTTAGGGTTAGGGTTAGGGTTAGGGTTAGGGTTAGGGTTAGGGTTAGGGTTAGGGTTAGGGTTAGGGTTAGGGTTAGGGTTAGGGTTAGGGTTAGGGTTAGGGTTAGGGTTAGGGTTAGGGTTAGGGTTAGGGTTAGGGTTAGGGTTAGGGTTAGGGTTAGGGTTAGGGTTAGGGTTAGGGTTAGGGTTAGGGTTAGGGTTAGGGTTAGGGTTAGGGTTAGGGTTAGGGTTAGGGTTAGGGTTAGGGTTAGGGTTAGGGTTAGGGTTAGGGTTAGGGTTAGGGTTAGGGTTAGGGTTAGGGTGAGGGTGAGGGTGTGGGTGGGGTGAGGGTGAGGGTGAGGGTGAGGGTGAGGGTGAGGGTGAGGGTGAGGGTGAGGGTTAGGGTTAGGGTTAGGGTTAGGGTTAGGGTTAGGGTTAGGGTTAGGGTTAGGCTCTTAGGGTTAGGCTCTTAGGGTTAGGGTTAGGGTTAGGG